>NC_133450.1:210429411-210732441 GCF_048565385.1 Saimiri boliviensis | reverse complement strand
ATTTCCTCTATCAGCATTCCATTTTGCTCTTATAAAGTGGTGCAACTATCCAAAACTGTTTCTTTATTTTTCTCTGAATTATTCTTTCATAAGAACGATTTATGTTTTTAATATGTTGACCCCTCTGCCTGGACCTGGCTCCTCACTCTGTGATCTGAAAAAAGTCCTATCTACCCTTGGCAAGAATTGGCTTAATTATCCCCTTTTCTGCAGTGGAGTCTCTGAGTTCCAGGTTCCCTAGATTCCTGTCTCTATTACAATACTTATTTTATTGTTTTGGAATTTTCTCTTTACAAACCCCCATTGAAGTATATGTCTTGGAAAGGGAAGCTATATTGGTATTCTGTATGAATTTTAAATAATCTTTTAATCTGAGTTATTTAATTTTTGATGTTTAAATACTCTATATAATTATTTATAAAATGACGAGCTATAAATTTTCAGTGTCTCCAGTTGTAACCTTGCTGTAATGGGCACTCGACAAATGAAGACTACATTACCCATAAGAGGAAAGTGTCATGGTAGGCTGGAACCAACATTATCCCCCAGTTCCATTATATATTCTCTGTAACTGCACAACTTTCTTGTCTTGTTCAAGGTTTAAGTTCATTAAATGTAAAATTAGGATAATAATACTTAGCTCATTGTGAGAATTAAGTAAAATAATGATTGTAAAGCATTTGGCTCAATTCCTAGCATATAGTAACCTCATAATAAATTATTTGTCCTAAATTATTGCTATTAATTATGGTTTTAACCTGAGCAAAGATCAACCTCCATAAACTTTATTTTCTACCATCTTGTCCTCCATATAAAACTTTAGTGATTATCAAATAAAATATTACAGGTTAGAGGACTTTAAAAATTATAACAAATCATGTAATTGTTAAGAGTGATTATTAAACTTCTCAGAACCTTAGGTCACTTGGAAAGGATGAGAATGTGGCTTGTAAATTCTCTGTGACTAAAATGGAAACTGTTTATATGAACAGATAATGTTCTTATAGTTGATTCTGAGTCACCCAAGGTTAAGAATTGGAGGTGAGATTAATAGAGTCAAAAGTTTTCTCTTAATTATGGCTCACATAATAAGTGAGTTATTGCATCTTTATGTCCAGAAACTGCCTAACATAGGTAGAATTATTAGCCACAATTCTCCATCAAAGTACATTGTGTGTACCATCATAGTTAGTCTAGCCTGAAGTGACAAGATGATTAAGGAGTGTTTCTGTCAAGATATTGTCATTTAAGATTAAAAGCAACCAGTTCTTAATATCTTGACTGGGTCATTTTTAAATTATCAGTAATACTGAGTAGACAGTGAAGCATTTATTTTTCCTTATCAATAATTATCTGGGACTCTCAAATGCTTAGTAGTAATACTAATTATTAAAATATGAAACCATAAATATCAACTCAAAAGCTAGATAATACCAATATCCAGCTTTTGAGATCCCAAGAGACCCATATCAGTGGGGGAAATAATGGGCACTCCTACCATGAATGTTTTTCTGACCACTGTGGTCTATATCATTTCTCTCTATTCGTATTAAACCTACAGTACATTCTACTTGGTTTCTCTTTTAATTGAATCCCTTGCAATAGAACTGAAACTGCTCTAGATGTGTATTCAGCTGGATGATTTGCTAGCCAAAACAACCTAAAAATTACAAGCCCTAGAATCTGTGAAATGAGAATAATAATAATAATGCCCTCCCTATTCCCTCAAAAGCTTATGTTGTTCAAGTGATATATTGGGTGTGAAAATAATTTGCAAAATGAAAATAACTATTCAGTTATTACCTAATTGTTTGTATTTCACATTTTAAAACATCTTTAACCCTTTTTGTTCTCTAGATTCTCTCTAAATATTTTCTTTCTTTCAACAGCCTTACTTGCCATTTAGGGATGACAGATTTGAGATCTATGCATGTATCTTATCACTTTTCATGAGCTAGACACCCATACATCATGCTAGATAATCTAAAATTTATCAAATTTAACATTTCCAGATGTTAACTCATCACCTTCTCTTCTTACCTGTGTTTTTCTTTTTCCCTATCTTAGTGAATGACACTCCCAACTACCTGGTGTCTATAGCCATGAACCAGTTATTCTTGATTTTTCCTTCATTCTTACTCCACGCTTCAACCACTTACTAAATGTGGTCAAACATCCCTCAAATCTGACTTTTCCTCCAATCCTGGATTACTGTCACAGCCTCCTAATTTAATTGGCTTCTCTAACTCCTGACATGGCCAGCTCCACTATGCTATCCACATTGCCACAGAAAAACCTTTGTAAATGAAGCAGGAACCTTCATCTGTCTAAATCCTGAAACATAATAGCCATTGTTCTCAGGACAATCTCTACAAACTCAAGCATGGTCTACAAACTCAAGCATGGTCTACAAACTCTTGAGAGCAGTTCCTGTAAAATTTAATGTGCATGCACATCACTTAGACATCTTGTTAAAATATAACTTCTGATTCAATGAGTCTGGGTGCAGGTCCAGGACTAGGGTGAGCTGAGTGAGACATCCCCAGGTGAACAATTTAAAGAGACATTCATTGTCAGGGTAGTGCTGGTGCCAATCCTATACTTGCATAAACCTGAGAGGGAATGCCTCCTTAAATTATGTGCCTTAAATGTCTTGTTTGCTGGCCTTCCAGGTGATGCTGATGCTGCTTATTCTAGGACTGCATTTGAAAAGCAAACCTGGAAGGGTCACTACTTATCTGCCTATCTTCATCTCTTAAAATTTCTCACCTCAAACTCTACCCTGTAGCCATACTACATAATTTATATAATTATTTTTTTCATTTCTGGGGACATGCTGTTTTTTCTTACTGAAATGACTGGTACCCCTAACTGTCATTGCCTCTGTGACATCTACGTGCCTGCAGACACCATTTTCTCCAGGATGCCTTTTTTGACTTAGAGAGGCAATGGATTCAAAGGTACCTACCTATTCTCTATTTCTGTAGCCCTGCTTACATCTTTTTCCTCATCATTTGTCTGTTGATAGCCTACTATACTCTTTAGTTACGTATGTCTGCAGGCAACATTTGTGGATTTTTTAAAAACGAGTTTGTTTATTATTTCAGATCAAGCAACAAGAACATTTTATCACACAGAGTATTTAATATATATTTGACAAATAAATGAAAGAACAATTGAACGTTAAATTTTGCATTTGCGCTATCTTCTTAAATTTACTTTAAAATCTTTTAGCAATGCCTTCTACTTTCCCAGTAATGCTCTCTTTACCTTACAGTGCAGTGTTTGTACTCAATAAATATGATTTCCTAACAATAAAAACATACAATAATTTGTCTTTATTGAAGCCATTTACTGAATAATTGTTAATCATGCACCTGCTAGGTGATATGAATTCAGTGGTGAACTACAGTAAAGTCCCTGCTTTCAAATTTAGAGTGAAGGCATTTTTAAGCATTACAAAAATGTGTGTGTGTGTGTGTGTGTGTGTGTGTGTGCGTGCGTGTTTGTGTGTGTAAAAACATACATATACAAACAGGGACAACCAAACAGGGACACCATGAGGTCATAGAATCCTTCACTGATGAACACGTATGTATACATTTATCTTGCTACTTGTGTGACAATTGGTAAACCACTTTATCTCAAGTCTCTTATCCTTGTTCTACAAGTGATTAAAGCATTACCTAACTCTTCAAGCCACTGTGTGAATAAAATTATCTTAACTCTTAACTCACTTGGGTCACAAGTCTTACTGCTGGTTGGATCTAAGAGTGCTGCAGGAGACAGCATGCTTTTTTCTACTATAGGAAATACCCTCCTCCCTAATACGAAGGCATTTTGCTACATTAGCATGGATGAATGCCTTTGGATTCAATGCTCTGGAGATAGCTCGGGAAAGAAGGGAGCCATGTAAGAGGCTAAGAGGAGCAGACACAAATTCATGAGCAGCACCAGGTCATGGGAAAGGTGGGCACCCCCTCACAGTCTAATGCATATGGACATGGGTGTGATACAGGGGCAATTGGGATCTGTCTTCAGTGTCAATTAACCTTTCTCACCCTTACATGGCACCAGGCAGTAGCAGTTCTCTTACTCCCAAGAAAGGGACATAATTAGAACAGATGGAGAAAATAAAGATGAACATAAATGTAGCAGGTATTCAACTCCAGGGATAGCTCATGTCCAATGATTGTCTTTGGTAGAGGTAGGTTGTGTTTTTGGTTTTGATTTTGTTTTTCTTTTAATCTAGCTGCTTTTCTCAAGCCACTGAATGAAGCCATATATTAAAGAGAGGTAGAAAAGAAAAATGGAGAGGCTATATATAATAAAAACTGCTTTTGGTTATCTCTGTATTTCCAGCCACACAGCTTTTGGAATCTAGAGAATGTTTTAAATATGTGTACACATAACTTTTCCCTGCAAGACTGGAAAGTCCAGAAACTAAACAGGTATACCATGAGGTCATAGAATCCTTCACTGCTGAACAAGAGGCTTTATACTCATTCAAAATATTCTATGAATTGGACCCTTAATTTTGAAGAGATTAAAAAAAAAAAAAACTAGCCTCAACCATATAAGTGGTCAATTAAAAAGCTAGAGCTAGAATCCCAATTCATATTTATTTATTACACCACCACGATTTAGTTACTCCCATCAGAACTACATTTTAATTTTACAATTAAGGAAGAATCAACGGTGGGGGTCTATAGCAAGTATAAATATGGAAAGATAATAATGTTGACAATTTAACTCAAATCACATTGACTACATATTGGAGAAAAAAACTATCAAATTCAGTCTTCATGTTGGCCAGGCTAGCAGAGGATTTTGGGTAGCAGGGGATTTTGGCACTCTGCAGAGTGACTCATATAGAGAGATGGTTCAGGCAGATGTCCTCTGAGTGTAATTAAACACCTATATGATCTTTTCTTAAGGAGAGTTTCTGATGATGAGTATGACCAAAGTCTCTATAACTCTCTTCATAGCTATGAAAGTCCAAAGGCTTCTAATTTTTATAAAAATTTCCTTTCTAACAAACAATGCCTGTAAAAATTAAAGACCTCATCTTCCTTGCTATGCTTAGTTCTAATATATATTGAGTTTCCATGTAAGAGATCCTATGAGTCTATGGATATTTTGATGGACATCTATAGTGTTATTTTCTAAGAAATCTATTCTAGTAGAATGTATTTCTATTCTACAGAAGAAAAGAGGGTGCCACGTTCTGCTTTTGCTACTCCACTGGCCAAAGGTTATTGATAGTCAAGAGTGCGCACTTGACCCATGTCAGGCCAAAGTTCTTCTCAAGGTTGTTTTTAACTCTAAGAGATGAAGTCTTTCTGCCATGACAGAAACTGGAAGATACAGTCTGGATACCTATGGCCATATTATCTGTCATGTAGAGATCATTATCCTAAAATGCAGATAGAATCAGGAATTAGAGGTGAGAATATTTCTGGTGGAATTTGCATCACTTAACTCCACTGCATTTGAGGCTCATTTGTATCTTTTCCCTTTTAACAGTCTTACCACTTGAACTCTCTAGGATTCTGGAAGGCATTGGTTTTCCTTAAGCTAGTTAACATGTTTCCTCTCTGTTTCAACTAAATGAGGCCTGGACAAGTTAGAAATAAAAACTTTAAAAAATGCTTTCAGTAGTTACAAATACATGCTAATTTATTTAAAGCCATACACAATTGTATGTGCAATTTGGATATATCTCTGAGAGGCTGATATTATTATCCTGTTTTACAAAAGTAGAAGAAAGCACAGAGAAATTGCCTTTTCCAAGGCTATCTTTTCAGGTAATAGCAAAGCTATGATGCAAATCTAAGTGTCTTTCTCTTTTCACTGCAGTATACCAAGTCCCTACTCAGGGAGCATAAAGTTCATTGAAGGTCCAGAAAAAAACTTGATCAAATATAGAAAAGTCCAAAATTAAGAAAGCATGTTGGCACACAGATTGCAACTGATCAAGGAAATAGTTTCATAGATGAAGCATTCCAACTGTATCCTAAAACATGATAAAAGAACATTTCCGTCCATGAGATCAACATGAAAAACATAAACATGAGTAAAAATGCAAAATGTGGCAGAAATATAGTATTCACAGAGAAAGGTAGTGGGAAGGAGACCAAAAAATATTTAGGAACCAAGTTACTGGAGCTCTTAAAATTGTCTAAGCAATTTAGACTATTTCATTAGCACTGTCAACACAATGGAAGATTTTAAGAAGAGAAGCAAGTTCTTCATAATGTGAGGGTTGGATTAAAGATAGAAGTGAAACCACAGTGGTAGTAAAATATTGTAATGATTCTAGTTCATCCAGAACTTTCATTTTATGAATCAGAATGGAAGGGCATGCTTTATGTCCAGACTGGGAGCTCCACTTATATACTCATGTTCTCATAACATTAGCTATTTGATCACATGAGTGGCATATCCCTTATTCTTGAACCCTTCACCTTATTTTAAGCCAGAGTCTAAAGCCACATCTCTAATACCGACTACCCACAGGTCTTCCTAGTCCACCAAGCATGATATCCGGAGTGTGCTTCAAGAGTGCTTTGGGTCCACCACTTACTGGATTTGTGTCATAACCCCATTTTCTGCCAAATAGAGTAAGTTATTCCCATTCCTTTACAGTCTTACTCCTGTGACATACTTTTTATTTTTCTCTTGCATTGCTCTAGAGGGATACATAAGAAGTTTTCCATTCAAAATAGGTTTAGAAACATGGTTTTTGCAAATTGGGATTGCTTCATTATGACTGCTTTCTCAAATATTTTCATATGTAGAATAATTTTCCTTTTTTCTTGTAAAATTGGAGAACAGTTGAAAACACCTTTTACCTAACTTTCCAGGCATTCAAAGTAACGGGAAAATTGAGAGGACAACAGCATATGAAAATCCTGATTTCCTTGTCAAAAAGTTTCTTTAACCATTTGAGCTGACTTAAGTCATTTTTCTCTGCTTCCATGGTTTCATATGAATTCCTGGTTTTGCTACAGTTCCTTTTATATACTTATCAGCCCAATTAGACTGTAAACCCATTAAAGGCAGGTCCTGTGTGTTATTGAATTAGGCCTCTTTATAGAAAGGCTGCCTAGGACATAATAATTTTTAATCTCTGCAAACTCCTAGGTGTGAGACCCAACTGCCATATCTGTACTATCTGTCAGCATACCTCTGACCGTAGCAGTTTTATCCTGGAGTGAAAAGCCGACTCAGGGGGAACAGTCAGATTCTCTCTTTGGAGAGTTGCAATCTCAAAAGAAGAGACAGATGATCCATATTGATTGCATCGTAGAGAGAAAGTTATTGTCTTTTCCTCTAGGTCCCCTGAACTTCCCTGCTCTCCATTTGTTCTGAGACTTAGTCATTCAACTGTTTGCACTTAATGAAATACTCAATATTCTTTCAAAATCTCCACTTTTTCAAGTTAGTCTGTATTGACTTCTGATGTCTTACATAAAATAATCGTATGTAATTTTGCTCATTGTCTTATTCATAATACAGATCTCAGAAATTTACCCATAATGAGAATTCAAGACAAGCTAAATGAATGATCTCAAAAGCATTGGCACAAATATTGGCTTTTCATTTGGAGTTTAAGCACTAGAATAGGAAGTCAAATAAGTCTTTGTTATCCAGGGGCTCCAAAGGCTGAGGAAGAAGGCTCACTTGAGCCCAGAGTTTAGAGGCTACAATGAGCCAGGATTGTGCCACTGTATTGCAGCCTAGGCAACACAGCATGACTCTGAGTCTTGAAGAAGAAGGAGAAGGGAAAGGAAAAGGAGAGGAAGATCTGAATGTTAGCTCTGACTCATTTACTAAACCACAACTTGATGTAGGGCCAGTCACTTTATTAGACCATCCCTGATCAAGTATTTCAAATGAAAAGATTATATCACATGACCTCCAAGGTTGCTCGCGGGCCTAATATTAGACTATAGTTTCACATTAATCTATAAAAAAAGATGTAAGGCTTGATATCAAGTGCAAAATTTGTTGTGTGAAAAATGTGTTATGTGATCATTTAATAATCCTTTCCATATGTGCAGATCTCCATATAGAACATGAGAGCCAATTTTTTTTTTTTTTTTTTTTTTTTTTTTGAGACGGAGTTCCGCTCTTGTTACCCAGGCTGGAGTGCAATGGCGCGATCTTGGCTCACCGCAACCTCCGCCTCCTGGGTTCAGGCAATTCTCCTGCCTCAGCCTCCTGAGTAGCTGGGATTATAGGCACGCGCCATCACGCCTAGCTAATTTTTTGTATTTTTAGTAGAGACGGGGTTTCGCCATGTTGACCAGGATGGTCTCGATCTCTTGACCTCGTGATCCACCCGCCTCGGCCTCCCAAAGTGCTGGGATTACAGGCTTGAGCCACCGCGCCCGGCCTTATTTATACATTCTTTATATGGCAAAGGGAGAGCTGGGATTGGATCCAGGTCTTGCAGCTTCTAGTTCCACACACTCTCCATTACCCCATGCTGCAGTTTCAGCTCCACCACCACATGTGGAAACATCTGTCCAGTAGTCACCCAGACGGTCTTTCCAGATCCCCTTCATTAGTCATTTAACACAAATGAAATTCTTTCCAGAGAAGCAACCCTTACCAGTGAGGCTTAAGTTATTATTACAATTTTAGGCAACACATGGCATTGATTGAAATCTTGGCAAGGAGATGATTCTTGGAACAAAATTGATTTACAGTGGTCCAAAAAGTTTTCTTTGTGAGTTGAAGACATCCTGTTCTTTGTATAGCACACACCTGGCACAGAAAATTATAGGTTTGCAGAACTCAGTGCACCCTGGGGAATAGAAAGGGATGGCACTGGAGTCAGAAAATGTTGGATATACCCTGGATTTTGTTATAGCTCCACTGAGATGACTAGAAGTAACTTCATGTCCCTGGTGTTTGATATCTTTTGTATAAAACTAGACTCATCTCAGTGGTTCTGGGAAGACTTGGCTTCCATAGGAAAGTCTCAGAAGCTACCCTGCAGTAACAAGTGATAGCTTGCAGAGAGTACATTGTGTAGAAAGGAGTTCAAGGGTCCTCTTTTCCCACATCAATCTGAACTGCTTTGCTTTGGTCTGTTATAACAGAAGATTTTCTCATGGAATTTACTTAGGGGTAAAAATAAAATCTTTTAAAAAACTAATTTCTTGAAGAACTAAAAATGAGATCCCTTTCCCTCTCCCTCTCTTTTAATCTTAATACTAAGTGGGAAGATTGGAGAAATTGCACACATCCTCACTAGTCCTTTTTAACAGGGTTTTGAACAAAGCACATTTTTTTTTTCCTGAAAAACAAATAGATTCATGCATCTCCAATAGCTGATTAAACTTTGCCACTGTGATTCATCCTTATTGGCTTATCAACTCAGAATACATCTGCAAATCTGAACTCAACTTCTATTTCTAACAAAATCTGCTTCTCAACAAACCAGCTCTAGAAGTGAAAGGCAAATTTTAATACTTTTTTTCTTCCTGGTTAGCCAGGATTAAAATCTTCAAGTTACACTTGACTTATTTATCTCTTTTAATTGCTGTAGAAACTTTTCACTTAGCTATCTTAATAATTTTTTTTCAAATCGTCTTCATGTTTGCTTACTTGCAATTTCTACTCATATAATCCTAATTTAGAGATCCACCTTATTGGATGCGAGATTACTGCAACAATCTCATAAATATCTGCCAGTGTGTACAACTACTTCAGAATGGTTCTCTAAATAGTTTCCTCCTCTACACAATTAGATAGATCCTCATAGCCCAATTAATCTTTCCAGAATGAGGCACCTGATATACAGTCCAAAGGATTTTGAGAGTCCAACACTCTTAGATTAAATTTTAAGGCTCTCCTTAATCTATCTTACCCTACATGCTTATATATTTTATCTAAACTCTTTTTAAAATGGAAATAATGCATTCTGAAAGTGATTTATTTGCTGTATCAGACACATATATCATTTGAATTTGAATAAATACAGGCTAACTTGGATTTTCAGCTCTCGTAGCTGATAAGAAAATCCAAATCAACCTTTACATGGAGAGTATAAGACACAGAAAACATTCCCTGCTAGGATGCAGAGAGGACTAAATGTTGGAAACAGAAGCTTGGTGCCACAAAGAAACATCAACCCTGAGACAAAGGATTTCTCAGCAAGGCAATCTTTACTTCCTGCAGGAAGGGTACCGTTACCAGCCATCTTGCCAGGAGAGTACAGTGAACAAAGGAAAAGCAGACAGAATTATCCTTTACACATTTGGGATCATCCTTACTGCTGTGTCTGATCTCTGTTGGCTGGAGCTAGACTTCACAATTTAAAACTAAACTCGATTGGCTAACAACTTAAATCTTTTATAAACAAATAAAAGCAATAGAGAACAAAAAGGAAGTTTAAATAAGGAAGGGGAATAGGTTGTGAGCTGGGACATGCCTGTGAGCACATCCAACACAGATATTTTGGTTAAAGTATAAGGTCATAGAATGTATCATGTGCCTGTAAGCATGTTTAACGGCTACATAGGACAGGGCTTAACAAAGAGTTATTAGCAAAAAGCAAGAAGGCTTTGAAGAAAGTCTTTAAAACAGACTATTATTTCTAACACTTATCATTTATTCTTTAATAAAAAAGGAAACTTTGAAGAGGAACTTTTCTACTTCCCACACTAAATAACATGAGAAAAGGGTTATATGAGGGCTTGACTGATTTTAATTTTACATAATGTTAGAAGTCTTCAAGACACGCCCTATAATATAGAGGGCACATTTCACACACTTCCACATTGTCATGCTGCTGGTCCTAACTAAGTTGAAGATGAAACAGGCAACACACTATATTATTTGAGGCAGTTTCAGTATTTGCTTTACATTTCCATCACACTGTCAAAGTAGCATGTGTCTTTCAGGGCATCTTCCTTTATTCTAAAGTTTTGGCTATTGTTTTATTTATGTATTTATCATTTTATATTGTACCCTCCCAACTATAACACCACTCTTCAATGTCAGACCCATATTTTTATCTGCCCATCATAAGTGCTGTGTTCAAATAAAATTCATTGGTCACCCTTGTTTTCTTTTGTTATCTTCATAACAGCCTTTATGCTACATAAGTCCCCTGGACCAGACTTTTTGGAATAATTAATGACTTCTGCATTTGTCAGTGTTCATCACAGGAAAACAGATGCCAGAGCAGGTATTTGTAAGAAGTTTTTCATATAGGGAATTGGTTATATAAGTGTTGGAGAGCTGGAGAGGAAGGAGGGTGTGAGAGAACAGATTAAATGGCTTTAGGAATCAGCTATTATCACCAGAATTGGAAGAACAAGGAGAAGAGTTAGCCGTTATCATAACCTAGAATATCAGAGAAGAGGCTCCACAAAGTTGGGGCTCTGACCACTGTGAAGGGAGGAATTGGCCACCTCACATTGGTGCCTTTGAGAACAAGCAATGTGAATGTTCAGAGAAGCTGAAATCTGAGGCCAGGCATAGTGGCTTATGTCTGTAATCTCAGCACTTTGGGAGGCTGAGGCAAGCAGATAACTTGAGGTCATGAGTTTGAGACCAGCCTGGTCAACATGATGAAACCCCATCTCTACTAAAAAAAAAAAATATTGCCAGGTGGTGATGCATGCCAGTAGTCCCAACTAGTTGGGAGGCTGAGGCAGGAGAATTGCTTGAACCCAGGAGGTGGAGTCTGCAGTGAGGCAAGATCACCCTGCGTGACAGAGAAAGACCGTCTCAAAAACAAAAACAAAAACAAAAGCTGGAATCTGGAACCAAAGTGGGCTGTTGAGATAACGTATCATCTCTAGGTTGTTTCCATCAAGAATTAAAATCAAAATAAGAATGAGCAAGTTCTTTCCTGTCTTCTAGTGGTCCTTGGTGGCAAAAACTTTTAAAAAGCCAGGTATCAGAAAGATGTGTATTTTTAGAAGTCCAAGCACACCAAAAAAAATGTAGATTTTAAATTCAGAAATAGTAACCTCACATTCAAAAGAATACGAAGTTCTATCAACTGTATCTTTCACTTGGTGCTAGAATGCCTCAGCTTCTCATTTCCTGTTGCCACACCTCTAGTGCAGGTACTTAGCATCTCTTGTTCAGGCTGTCCAAATAAGCTAGAGAATTGAGTTTCCTTCCCTTTCCTTTCTCTGGTCTGTCCACTACACCTGCTGTCTAGCTGTTTCTTTAATGAAGAACTTTGATCATGCTACAACCTGCTTGAAAACCTTTCCAAATCTCTTATGATTCCTTCACTATATTAACTCATTTTCTCTGAGGAACCTGAAATAGCATTCATTCCATCTCCATTTAAAGAACCTCTTCTAAAAAAGGTTTATGACATGTGCAAAGAAAAAATACATATGTATATTCTTTTACAAAACCTGCTAGCATTCTTTCTTGTGGCATTCAGCAATTACGGAGCATCTATTATATGTTCTAGACTTCCAAAAAGTCATATTTTAACTTGTGAATCTGTTGCTTTTACTAACATGTAAGTGTCTCATGAAGAGGCTTAATATTGTTTTTGTTTTTGTAATGTACCTGTGTAGTGGAGAGATCCCATAAGTGCCAAGGCAGGAACAAAGGGCCTTAGCCTATTTTCATATAAATAATGAAGATGAAAGAAATTAGAAATATAACCGTAGTAGTTATTAGTTATTCATATGTGATCTTAGTTACTCATAGGTGATCTTAATTCTTTTACTAATGCCTATCAGGCTATCAGGTCGGAAGTGTGAACCTGGAGTGACATTGTGAAATGAATGACACTAAGACAAGATGCCCTAAGCCCTCCGTCATGCCAGCATAAGGGCTGCTGGAGGGTGCCTCGGCTGTGTGGCAGCACCAGCGCTGTGAAAGTGCCCCCTGTTTAATCAGCTAGGAAATGAGATGTTCAAAATGGCCAAGACATCTCCTTCCTGGGGAAGTCTGGAGAAAACTCCGCTTCTCCAAGCTCTTGTGGTAAGGCCTGATGACTGTCAGGGAGGCCCACAGACATCTGGGGGCTTAACTGTCTCTGTGTGATGCTGTGCTTCAGTGGTCATGTTCCATGTCCACTCTTATGTTCTACTTCTGCACCTGGTTCCTTTTGTCTTAGAAAAGATAATCAGTAATAGTAATATAAATCTTAACGTTTTAGTTATTTCTTGATAAGTATGGAAAAGGGGCTGATGCATTATGCTCCTCACTTCACTTCAGGTACCAAAAATTCCTAAGCCCCTACCTGAATGACACGTGAGGTACTTGACCCTATCACTGCCTCACCCTACCTACCCAGCCCCCAGATTTGCAACTCAATAAAAGTGATAGTGTCCCAGCATTCGGGGCCACTGCTGGTCTCTGCGATTTGGGTAGCAGTGGACCCCTGGGACCAAACTCTCTTTTCTCTATCTCTGTGTCTTGTATCTTTTATTTCTACAATTTCTTATCTCTGCACCAGCCGGGAGTGGCTCACAGAACCCTGTAAGGCTGGACCCTATACACCTGTAGTAATCTGTAGAGAACCTGGCATGTAGTAGATGCCATAAGCTACTTGTTAAATGAATTAATGAATGATAACTATGCATATCTAGAAAAAAAATGAGCTCTTTGTTTCCTTGTTCTGCTGAGTTTGTACATTGTTTGTTCACACAGTAGTTTCCAAAAAATTTGGATCAACATCATATAAAGAAGTCCTGAAACCCACAATGCACATGCCACTAGGGCCACAGCAAACAGTAAGGCAGAGGCAAGTCTGGTTCCAAAGTCTGAGCTTGAGTTACACAAAAGCGAATGAATTTGAGAAGAAAACTAAAGGTAAAGTAAAGGGGTGGTCCACTGGAGTGCTCACCCTTGTTGCCCTTCTCTCCTCTTCTCAGAAACCTGAGGTTGGTTCCTCCCTCCCTCTAACCTCTGGCTCCTCTCCATTTCCACCTCCGAATTTTTAAACGCCGCTGTTTTGAGAAACATAGTATAGTTCCAGCTGCAGGCACTAAATCATTGCTGTACTTTGGACGTGTGCTGCGGAAGGGAGCCCTGTGATGAATGGGGCTGTCCGTATTTACATTGGATGCACAACAGCTGTGGGGATCGTCCTGTGCAATGAGTATTCTGGGCAAACTTGGCATGTCCCCATCACCCCCCCCACCAAACCTTCTCCTTGCACAGTGACAGTGACTGATTAGCCATTTCTAAAGAGAGCTGCCCTTTAGAACAAAGGAATCACAATGTCCCCTCTTGTAAAAGCACATACACACATGTACTCTCAATACACACACACAAACACATACACACACAGAGTTCTTTCACTCTCAATCTGCCATATTATTTTTCTGGCAATTTCCTATTTCCCTAGACAAATAACCTTGCAAACAACAAAACTGCTCAAGTGTAGGCAGGTGCTACAGAAGGAGCAATTTCTGTCTTTCAAAAAATATTTCCTTATGGGCTTGAAGAGACATACTACATTGGTCATCGCCAAACTTATCGCCCAAGGCAAGTTGTGTCAAATACAGGTCATGCTAAAAGCCCACGTAACCAGGGCTTTTTGCCCGTAGGCAATCCACCTTCCTGACAGTGTTGATTTGAATTCTAGTGCCAAAGGGAAAAAGAGAAGAGAAAAAGGGGAACACGGAGAACAAAGATTTATCACATTTATATAGTTCTTTACTTTTCATAGTACATACCATACCATTTTCCTTTACTTTTCAGGGATAAACATTCAAGCCTGAAGGACAAGGATGTCCCTGTGTGTGTCTCTCTCTCTGTGTGTGTGTGTGTGTGTGTGTGTGTGTGTGAAAGAGAGAGAAAGAGAGAGAGAGAGAGAGACACGGGGGGCAGTGAGAGAGGGGGGCAGTGAGAGAGAGAGAGAGAGAGAGAGAGAGAGAGAGGTTATTTGTTAAATAACAGAAATTTTGAACAAGTTGGACTAATTTTATTGGCTAGGTTATTTTAGATGCAGAACATAATCTGCTCTTTAGGTTTTTAACCTTACGTACTTTTAATTTCACTATTTTTCTTTGTGAACCAAACCTGAGAAATATTGCCATCCAACCATCTATTTTTTTTTTAAATAAATCACCTTTGGGTCCAGGAGTTCTTACAGGTCCTGATAAGAAACATCAAGACAAAATGATGGCCATAATTGCAACAATCCTAGTGGTAAATCACATGCTTTATTCCATCCCACATTCTGTCTCTGAGTGGGTAACCAAAGAATCATTGGTATGACAAGACCAATTCCAAGTTTTCAGACTACTCATTTAGAATTTTAAAATTTCTTTTTAGAGCACATAATTGCATTGCTATTCTTAGGTTTCTCCTTTATATGTTTCAACCTGTTCAGGGACACTTCCTATGATATGAGGCTACAGAGTGGTATTATAATAGTTTCTAAACTTTACTGCATAAAATTGGATCCAGTGCTCTAACATCTGGAAGCACACATACTTTATAAATTGCAAAACATTTAAAAAGGGTAAGAAGATGTTAGTAACATTAAATTTGTTCTAAAACTACCTCTTTTCCTCCTGTCTCCCCTACCACCACTACCAACGAGAGAACCATCAAGACCTGGTTTGGGGCTTTGTGAGGCAGCCCCAAAACATAATATCACCGGTCGGATGGATTGCATGACTGCAACAGTACCCATACTAACATTTAGTCAACCACGATAGAAGAAGGCAGAAGAGGGAGTCGCCAAGGACGCAGGGGGCAGGTTCCAGTTCTATTGCTTATTTGTTCTGTGACCTCAAGCAAGTTTCTTAACTCAGAAAATCCTATTTCCTCTTACGTAAAACAAAAGTATTATCTATATACAATTATTTTGAGGACTACATGATACAACGACTGTAAACAGTTTTATCCTGGGAAGTCATTTAACAGATTTCCTTTCATTTATTTTTATATTTGTGTTGTGAGGCAAAGCAGAAGGCAGTATGACTAAGAAGCAAAACAAAAACAAAAAACAAAAAAGAAGGTAAGAAGAACAAACACAATCATTCAGTAGCTTTAAGAAAAGCTGAGTTACATGGATTTTTTTTTCATGGCAGAATTTTTCATGTTTTAATATCACTCATATCAAAGAAATATGTTGCATGCAACACCTCCCAAAACTACTTGACAGAGACACAAACTCATAGTTGCTGGACGTATACAGAATGGCACTGTCCTATATAACTTTCCGTGATGATAAGCTTGTTGTGTACCTGCTCTAACTTATCATGATGACCACTAGCCGCATGTGGCTACTAGGCCCGTCAAAATTGGCTAGCACAACTAAAAAACTGAGTTTCAATTTCATTCAAATTAATTTCTGTTTTAAATAAGTGTAAGTAGCCACAGGTGGACAATACAGATCTAGAGACCAGTGTTTCAGGTAACACACATCAGAAAATGCTGCAGCAGTAAAAACAGCTGGGTAAAAAAAAAAAAAAAAAAAAAAAAACAGGAGCTGGCAGGGCCTGAACAGGCTGGGTGAAGCAGGCAGGAGAAGATCTGCTTCCCTCAGGGAAGAAAACGCCATGAATAAGAGCGGCTAAGCAAAGTGGGTTTACTGAGAAGCTCATGAAGCTTAAATTTCAGTGCTGCACTCTTGCATGAGTTCAGCTAAGGTCTGTGCATTTTTCACATGGTCGTATATTTCACTGTAAAATTTTCAACAGTAAAATCTAACAGTAGTTGTTTCAAAGAGCCCTTTCCACTCCGATTTTCATTGTGGAAGGTCTCCTCTCATGTTGGCTGGTGCTCTGGTCTGAATGTTTGTGTCCTTTCAAAATCCACATGTTGAAATCTTAACCCCCAAGGTGACAGTATTAGGAGGTGGAGCCTTTGAGAGGTGATGCCGTCATGAGGGTAAAACCCCTATAAAAGAGGCTTCAGAGAGCTGCCTTGTCCTTTCCACCATGTAAGGACTCAGCTAGAAAGTGCCATCTATGGACAACAGGCCCTTTCTAGACACCACATTTGTTGGTGCCTTGATCTTGGACTTTCCAGCTTCTGGAAGTATAAACAAATGTCTGTTGTTTATAGACCACACAGTTTATAATATTGTTGTTATAGCAACCTAAACAGACTAAGACAGATGATGACTGTGTAGCATGAATATTTTTGGAATCTGGATAATGGGAAGTTTAATTGGTGACACACAGTGATTGGCTTTAAATAAAACACATTTACATGGCTCAGAGTCACATTTGTACATATATAAGCTACTGCTAGTCATTCCAGTGTAGAAATGGCTTTCAGAAACGTTCTTCATATTGCAAAATCAAAAGATGTAGATTAAGTTCTTTTAAAGGCAATCTAAAATTATTTTAAATTTTACAGCTCACATACAAAAACACTTTCTAACAATTTGCACAAATTTGATCACAATCTTAACAAATTTACATGATATTACAAAAATTAGTGAAATTTCCCAAAGGCATTTCCCTCAACTATCTTTAATAAAAAATAAATTGTAAGTAACATTATTAGAGAAAAGATCAAATTACTTTTTATTCTGTCTTTAGAGAATATTACAATAGCACTGTCATAGAAAGACATGATCAAATAAAGTCAAAAGACAAAAATAAGAAAAAGTTATTACAGAAGTATGTCAGAAAGTTAATTATTTTATAAAACAGATTTGCATTGTTTTCACGATTTGGAAACTCTAAAAAATTGAGTTGATCATGAGGTATTTTTTCTTACTGAATATTATTATTCTGTATTTGATGTTTGTAATTTTGTGCTCTCACTTTAGAGCAGGCTCCTAAACTCTAGAGTTTTTATGTTATGCAAAATCTCAGTAAGTCTATAGATACCATTTAAAAAAAATTCTTATCATATGCCAGCCATCATTGAGAAGCTATTGCATTGAATCTTCCTACTAGTGCTGTGGAGGAGGTATGCTTACCATCTCAGTTTTCAAGATGAGGAACTGAAGTTGAGATTTTTGCCTAAGTGTACAGAGTTAGTAAGTAGAAGAACTGAAACTCAAAACTGATAATATTTCTACCTCTGGTTAAGGAGTAGAAGGTAGCAGCAAACTATTGTTCTTGATTTAACCACTTGGGGGCAGGAGACAAATGTTATAAAAGTAATATATTTTTAAAAAGTGATCAGAGGTTGGGCACAGTGGCTCACTCCTGCAATCCCAGCACTTTGGGAAGCCGAGGCGGGTGGGTCACCTGAGGTCAGGAGTTGAAGGCCAACCTGAGCAACATGGAGAAACCCCGTCTCCATAAAAAAATTTAAAAATTAGCTGGGCACGGTGGCGCATGCCTGTAATCCCAGATACTCGGGAGGCTGAGGCAGGAGAAGAATCGCTTGAACTCAGGAGGTGGAGCTTGTGGTGAGCCAAGATCGCACCATTGCATTCTAGCCTGGCAACAAGAGTGAAACCAAGTCTTAAAAAAGAAAGTGATCAGAAATGTATTTAGTTAGGGAGTACAGAAGAATTGAAATCCAAATAGAAAAGGCCCTTCCTAAGTGTGTAGACTTGCTGCATTATTCACTGAGAGCATTTTTTGAGCCTATGCACAGGCTGAGCATAAAGCTTGCAGAAGACAGAGAGACTTTTCTAAGGATGCGGGAGGGCCGGGGGCCGGTGGGGAGGAAGAGGGGGAAAGCAGTGGAACTTTTTACAGCCACATGGGTTAGCATGAGGGAAGAGAATCTGGAAGTGCCCCAAATGCTAGGCTGACTTTTCTTGCAGGATCTGCTGAGTGCTGTGGTGGAATGCAAAAAAGTTGGGATAGGATGGAAAAAAGCAGAGTAAAATCTCATTAAACTTTGCATTGTTTATAAGTCAAAGCAGTACATATTGCTGTTTGTTGTTTATTGTTTGTTTTAGTTGACAGATAATAATCTATTGTGTGATCATAAAAACACTACCTTTTTACCCATTTGAATGGATTTTGATTTCTTGCTATCACAAGAAGTGTCACTTTGGAAACAGATAATATTGACTGGGGAAAGAAACAAGATACGCAGAAATGTAGGCTTTGAAATGCATCATTGCATACTTACATGCACTTTTTTCTAATCAGAGAAGAAAAACATATCTGGAAAGATGCATTTGTCTACTTTATATTTTTTTTTCTTAAATTAGCTGGTACCTTTGATGTATCGAACGTGTTCTTTTAAGTGTGTTGACAGTAAAGGAGAATATGCATCTGAAATAAAAAATTCATTTTTTTCAAGCATTAGAAATAAACAAGATGCCAAAATTTCTGCAAGACAGAAGGAGGAAAACAAGAAAAGTAGAAAGACAAATGTAAATATGGGAAAGAAAAAGAGTTTTAGAGAAGTGCAGATAAAGATGGAGGCCGGGTTTGCATTCTTGTGTTAAGTGATGGAGCTGAAACTCCCACTTGCAACCTCCTTTTCAGCATGGCTTACTTTATGCTGCACATACCCAAATAACTCACTTTTAATTCTTCTCCAATTTAGACTCATACTATTTTCTCTTAAGCTGCTCTTGTCCAATCCTAAAGTGTCAGATTCCAAAGAAAGTTGTCAAGATTCATTTTTTAAGGTTTCACTTCATGAGAAAGACAAAATACCATGAAAGGAACATGACTTCAAGAGAGGTCATAGATTTGGTTTCTGATGTCTTCTAAGCCTCTACATGCTTTCATAGTTCCAGCTTCTCTGCTGTTTATGGCAGCATTTCTTCCCAGTAGGATATTTATGTAAGGGGTGGCTGTTACTTCATGATTTAATAGTGCATTGCATTTAAGCTTGCTTTCTCTTCTTGGTCCTAAGTACATTAAACTTTTGAGCAATGAAGCAGGGTCATATGTTCTTTTTGCCTTCTTAGTAGGAATGATCTGGAGTTCAGACTAAAAAATATTCAAACAGAATTAGAAAACCTGGTCTGGGCGTGGTGGCTCATGCCTGTAATTCCAGCACTTTGGGAGGTCAGGGCAGGTAGATTACCAGAAGTCAGGAGTTCCAGAGCAGCCTAACCAATATGGTGAAACCTCATATCTACAAAACATGCAAAAATTAACCAGGCATTGTGGCATGGACCTGTAGTTCCAGCTACTCAGGAGGCTGACAGGAGAATTGCTTGAACCCGGGAGGCGGAGGTTACAGTGAGCCAAGATTACGCCATGGTACTCTAGCGTGGGTGACAGAATGAGACTCCATCTCAAAACAAAAACAAAAAACACAAAAACCTGAAGATGTAAATAGATTTGAAATGTCATTGTACTAGTTTGTTCTCATTGTTGCTAATAAAGGCATACCCCAGACTGGGTAATTTATAAAGAAAAAGAGGATTAATGGATTCAAAGTTCCACATGGCTGGGGCGGCCTTACAATCAGGGTAGAAGGCAAAAGAAGATCAAAGGCACATCTTACATAGCAGCAGGCAAGCGAGAATGAGTGGCCAGCAGGGAAAATGCCAGATGCTTATAAAGGCATAAGATCTTGTGAGACTTACTCATTTTCATGAGAACAGCATGGGAAAACCACCCCCATGATTTCCCCATGCTGTTCTCTTGGTCCCACCTGGTCCCTGCCATTACACCTGGGGGTTACGGGAACTACAATTCAATATGAGGCTTGGGTGGGGACACAACCAAACTATACCAATGATCAAGGCTTTCCTGTTGAAGAAGGGAAAACTGAGCTTCAAAGGGTTCTAATACCTTGGCCAAGTAAACACAGATGATGAGAGGTTAACAGCTTGGATCAGAATCTGAGTAATTTACTCCCAAGAAATTTGTTATAAAACTGAGTCTCTGTTATGAAGTAACAGCTGTTCCAGTGCAGCTGGAAATGTAGGGCTTGGCATCCACCTTCAAAGGGCTTAGAAGGGGTAAGCCATGTATGTTAGATATAGCATTTTTAGAAGTACAATGTATTCTTGATAAGCTGAGAGAGAAAGGTGAGAAGATCATCAATATACCTATTTTGCTTGTGTGTGTATAATAGTGAGACAAGTTTAGGCAGAATACTGAGTACCCACTATGTGCCATGCATACCATAAACACAGAGGATACAGTGGCCAATGAGGCATACGCTCCTCTGACTGGACATAGTGTTCTTTCTGGTGGAGAAGTAAAAAGCAACAACAAAACATTTTTAGAGACAGGCAGAAACTAGAGAAAGTAAGAAAACAAGAAAACATGATTAAGGAGATCTGTCTCAGCAAGAAGAGGGTAATAATCAGAAAGTTCCATGGAGGTAGGGTAAGAATGATAAAGGGGAAAATAAGATGATTTTAGAAACAGGAGAAAAACTCAACATTTTAAGAGATGTTGCAGATTGATGAGGAAGGACTGCCCGAGAATAGCGCTTTTCTTCATTGCACACTGATTCTGTGTCCCCATGCTTTGTGCACACATAGATAAAGTGGTCTCTTTTTCACTCCCTTTTCTGTGGGTTTCATTTCTAGTCACACTCTCAGCTGGTTAATTCTCTTTTCTCTGTGATCGGTGATAAGATACAGCCTGGATTTATTACTGGAAGACATAAAAAGAACTATTCCTATCAAGGATTCAAATGATTAAATATCCCCACCACAGAAATACTTTTAACTTCTCATACAGTGGAAATTCACTTGCCTTCAGATGCCAGGGGTGGTGCCACCCCAGGGCTCCGAGTCTGGAGGAACAAGGACAAAAAGCAGAGGGATGGAATGAGAAACAGTGATGGACTTTAAAATGGGGTGGGGAGAGGCTGTGGGAGGGAAAGGATGTAGACAAGGATAGAAGAGAAGGGGATGTGAGTGGCATGAAGGAGGCACTGCTTCTAGTAGCTTTGGACTGAGATTGGGAGGATTAAACCAATCAAACATGGGAGCAAAAGCAAAGCTAGAAGAGGAAATAGCATTAAACATCTTCCCTCCTTCACTCCATCTATCATTTACTTTTGTTTCTTTTATTTTCTTACCTAAGAATTCACCATTCCCTCTATTCTAAAACCCCAGAATATGAGAACATGGAATAGACAAGTCGAAGGAGTATGTATTCCCGATGTTGCATGCTGCAACCTGGTGGCTCCAGTCATATTCTGTTAAGTTGAAATCCTCACTGAGGGTTCGTTTAGCCATTGCATTTTGCATGCACATCAGGAATTCAAACTTCTCTTGAAAAGATTAGAAGATCTAGTCATGTTTGACTCTCATGAACCCACATTATTGGGAACAGTCAGATAAACCACCTCTTTTAGGGAGAGCATGACATTCCTGGTTCTCCTTAGTCCTACCTTGCCTCTCTTCAAGCTATGTTGCTCCTAGAGGTATTAGAGTAGGCTATAAAGATGTGGTTCAACTCATCTACCTCCCATCTCCTTACCCCCACACAGAAACCCGCATGCACATTGCATGCATGAGGAAAGAACAGTGAAGCCCAGTCAAGGCACTAGCTAGTTTCCGGTAGAGATCTAAGCAGAGAGTCCAGCTTTCTTTCCAGTATTCCAGTGTCAACTACAGAGCCCTTTCCAGACATGAGGGCTTGTCACAGCTAAGTTGATCATGCGGTCTACAAACCTGAGCTTCCTCCTAACCTGAGTTTCCACCTATTTGGATGCTCCACCTCAGCTGTATGATATCAAAACCATTTCAGCCTACCCAGGTTCTCCCTCACCTTTCACAGATGAACAAACAAAAGGTCCCCAGTGTTTATCAGCATTCCTGGTCACACTGGTCATGAATGAAAGGACCAATCTCAGAGTCCAAATCTCCTTTCTCCTTACCCCATGATGCAGCTAAACTCATCATCCAATCCCCAAGGCCCTCCAGGGTGTGTATTTGAATCTACTTTCTTTTTACGATGCTTCTTGGGTCTCGGACCCAAGCATTTCCAGAGACTTCAGGAGCTTCTCTTCTCTAGTTTAAAGTTCATAGCTGTGCCTCTGTTAGAATTTTTTCCCCTCAATCCTTCATTGCCCTGTGCCCCATCACCATCTGTCTGGTGCCTCCCTCTGTTTTCCTCCTCTTTCTGTTTCATTAGGTTTAATTTTACCATGATTTCCTCCCAAATTTCCTAATTTAATCTGATGTTGACTTTGACACAGTATTATTTTCCTTGATCTTTCACAGTAGCACTTACCATTTTTCCCAAGGATTTAGATGCTTCTTTCTATGTTGGTTTCATTTTATATTGGGATCTCTCTCCCTCACCCTTTTCTCTCACTCCCTCTTGCCTCTCTTGCTTCCCCTCTTTAAGGTCTATGTCTTTCTGAATGTTTTTCTTTGAATTTTGTTTTCTTTCTGGTTTTATATATTTTCTCTTTCTTTCTGCCTGCTTTTCTCTGTCTTATTATCTCTCTTCTTATTTTCTTTTGAGTCATTCTCTCTCTCTCAATACTTTCTTACTCTCTCACTCTCGTCTGTCCATCCTCTGTATGAAAATCTCAGATTCCTTTATTTCCTCTAAGGGAGATATGGGATAGGTTTCAGATATGGGAAGATCAGTAGGGAAGCAGGTTTTCTCAGCTCCAATCCTCATCCCTCATAGGGGGTGTGTGGGAGCATGTCTCCTACTAAACAGTGTATATTTCTCATAATTTCTCCCTGCTTTGGGGATCAACATTGCCTTTTCTCTTGTCTCAGATTTTACATTGGTCCACAGATGCTATCTTCCTCTGGACTAGGTGTTTTACATTGAACTAACCATGAATGAGATTCAGGGAACCTGGAATGAAGTTTATTGCCTATCTGACTTCAGAGCTTGGGAGGAATCTATTATAATGTCATGTTTGATAGATCAAGAACCCTTTCTATCCTCACAAATCAAATCGACTTCATGGGAAAATGGTGGAAGATTAGGCTAGAGAGATGGTTTTGGCTTATAAAACATTTCACACTCAAAAATGAGTGTGAAATGTTTTATAAGCCAAAAATCACTGAATTATTTTGTTCCTTTTGTCTCCTTTGTATTTTAACAAAACAATTTCAACTCCATGAAAAACAAAGAGGAGCATCAGAAGGATAGAAGAAAGAAAACGATACTAAAGAAGAAAGAAAGAGGAAAAATATTACAATTTTCACCTGTTTTTTTGCTAGTAGAACTTAAAGTATTAAATTAGGAATATATCAAGCTGAGAGCTAGAGTATTATTGCCCATGTTTCCTTTGCTTCTTATGTATAGACACTTAGCAATTGCTAATAGTCAGATTCTTTCAAATCTAAGATGCTGGGATGCTATTATTATCATAAGTATATTGGGGAGCAATCCAGAGCTTAGGAAGGATCTCTTACATATGCTATTTTATTTTACTTATTTTTTGACATGGAGTCTCACTTTGTCACCCAGATTGGAGTGCAGTGGCATGATCTGGGCTCACTGCAGCCTCCACCTCACAGGCTCAAGTGATTCTCCTGGCTCAACCTCTTGAGTAGCTGAGACTACAGGCACATGCCACCATGCCTGGCTAATCTTTTTGTTTTTTGTTTTTAGTAGAGACATGGTTTTGCCATGTTGCCAAGGTAGTCTACAGCTCCTGACCTCAAGTGATCCTCCCACTTTGGCCTCTCAACATGCTGGGATTACAGGCATAAGCCACTGTGCCCGGCCCCCAATTTTATTTTATTCATGGCCATGATTCTGATGATCAGGTTAAAGGAAAAAAGGGCAAGTTCTATGTCTCTAAAGCTTAAATGAATTTGCAGTTCATTTATTTAAGAAGCCTTTCAATACTGGGGGTAGGTTGATAAGGTTATTGAGTAGTTTCTGAATTTATCACTCCAAACTTCTGCAATGAAACAATATGAAAATGGGCCTGTGGACAGTTTGTAAACTGCCAAATGCCCTCATGCCCCAGATAGTTGGAGATTAGCTTTCTAGGACACTTCAAAGAACAGTTTGCTGCATAATGACCATCTTCTGTGTCATTTATAAAAAACTGACGATTTTCCAGGCACACACATTATATTTCCATTCATCATTCAAGACTTTAATATCTCAATATTTGCATATGAAGAAATTAAAGTTCAGAGAGTTTAACTGATTTGTTGAGGTCATACAGCCAATAACTGGTGGCATTTTAGTTCAAACCCAGGTCAGCCTACTCAAAATTTATTTATTTTTCTCATAATACCACATTGCCTTCCTTCCAGGAAGTCAGTGAAGGAAGAAAGTTTAAAGTATGACCTCATATCAGATTATTTTGTTTTTTCCTCTTCTTAATTAGTCATTTTTCCTGTTTCTTCCATAAACAATTTATCAGCAGATGAAGAGAATCACTCAATATATGAATACATGAATGACAACTTTTTTTTAAAAAAACCAAGATTACTCATCCTACAGGAGATGGACTAGTTCTTTCTCATAGCTGCTTCACGTTAGGTAATTTCAGGTGGATTTTGGGAGGGATATGCTGAACGTGTCTTATAGACAGGGAACAAAATCCACTTACCAAGTCATCTTCATCCTATCAAGAGACCTGCTGGATTGCAGTCATATTGCCAATGAATAAGTAATTAATAAGTAATTTCCACAAAGTGATTTGCCATCCTTTATTGGTTCCTAAACCACTCTCAGATAAGCTTCTCCTTAGAGGAATATTGGTTGGCTTTAACTAGTGTGAAACTATCCGTGATGGCAAAGCAGCACCTGGAGTGAGGGTAGAGCAGAGGAGAGAATCTGGGCTTGGAAAAATGGTAAAGTGTCTTTTTAAAGGGCTCATTGCTCTAAATAACAGAGTTATTCTAACTCCAGATACATAACTCATTTGACCAGATCCTGGGACCTTCATTTTCAGTTCTCTGCCTATATCAGGAAGAGATTCATGAATAAAATTGAGATGAGCATGCCATTTATGAGATGGTGATTCAGAGATCATTAACACACGATTTCTATATCATTTTCCTCTGTTATTCAGGATTAGCTGCTCATTGGCCTATCTGTCAAATAGAGCCATCTAGTAACAGCTTGTGCTCCACTTTGTCTTTAAACAAATGTCTAAATCAAAATTTATTTTGTTTGTATGTTTTGTTTTGTCATGCTGTTCTCAGAAGCATATAAACATCTAATCTATATAGACTTGTGAAATTCACCCTGCTAGTTGAAAAGAGTTTAAGACTAAATTCAAATATTGGTGGGCAATCTACAAAAAGGAGGCTATTTCACAAATGAAAGAAGCCCATGGTTCCTCCCTAATAGTGCTAATACAAAAAATAATTATTAATAATAAGCTTATTGTTACAAAATTAAAACTTAAACTTGGTGAATCATGTCACTTTACCAAGCATGTTTCATTAGATATTACATGCCACTCAAAAAGATCTGAAGTTCTCCAGATATCAGCATGTCTACTTTGAATTCTCAAAGCACAGAGTTTTCTAAGCACAGTAAATTCCAGTGAAGTCATTTAAGTATTATTTGAACATTCTCTTTAAGCTGTATGTATTCTTTGTGGGGGTTTTTTGTAAAATTTTTTTTAAGGCAGAGTCTTACTCTGTCACCCAGGCTGGAGTGCAGAGATGCGATCTTGTCTCATTGCAACCTCTGGCTCCCAGATACAAGCAATTCTCCTGCCTCAGCCTTTCAATAGTCGGGACTACAGGCATCCACCACCACACCTGGCTAATTTTTGTATTTTTAGTAGAGATGAGGTTTTACCATATTGGCCAGCCTGGTCTCGAGCTCCTGACCTTGTGATCTGCCCTCCTTGGACTCCCAGAGTGCTGGGATTACAGGGTGAGCCACTGTGCCCAGCCTCTTTGTGTTTTATTTTTTAAACTCCATCATCTGTTTCCTCATTATTACAGTAGTAGTACTCCAATTTTGCTTGAGTCACATACTATTGGGTACAGACTTGAGAGCATCATCAATAAAAGGGCCTTATTCTCATGTACATGTCCCAAAATGGGCCAATCAATTTCTCTTTGAGATATGATTCTTTAGAGTGGTGACCCAGTCTAAGATTGGCAATAGTTAGAGGTCATTATTCTGCTAAGAGAACCCTAAAGAAGCTGTCAATTATCTTCTG
Organism: Saimiri boliviensis; assembly: GCF_048565385.1. Classification (NCBI taxonomy): domain Eukaryota; kingdom Metazoa; phylum Chordata; class Mammalia; order Primates; family Cebidae; genus Saimiri; species Saimiri boliviensis. The sequence continues at coordinate 210,705,516 of NC_133450.1, read as the reverse complement.
CTACCCCAATCTCTAGATTTCTCTTCCGTTTTTGTCATTTTTCAAACTGATTTTCTCAGCTTCTACTTTGATTACTTTAAAAATAAAAGTTATCCAGAATAAATTTGTTGATTGCAACCAAAGAATTCTAACTTACATATTGTGACTTAAATAAAGTTAGAAATACTGCATTGAGTTTTACATTTATATGTATAAGTAATGTAATTTTCTGTCTTCCATTATCAAATTTCTTTAAACCTATCAGATTGGCAGAAAAAAAGCAAAAAAGGACATAATATCAATTGTGAGCAAACGTAGGGTGAGACTGGTATATTAATTCCGAGTGATGGGAACACAAAATGACATAGAAAATAATTTGATTACAATTAATAAGATTGGCTGTAAATGTGTCCTTTGACTCAGAAATTTCCCTCCCCAGCATGTATTACAGAGACATTTTCACACAAGTCTACTTAAACAGATGTGTACAGGGATATGCATTTTGGTGTTGTCTGTATTAATGCAAGCTGTGACCTAGATGGCTATTATGAAGAGAATGGAGAGACAAAATGTTTGTGAGTAATTTGGGGTGTTATGAAGCAGATAGAGGCTATAAACTAAATGTACCAATAACAACATGGCTTGATTATAAAAATGTTTTTTATGAAATAAATTAATTTTAGACCATTATAATTACATAAATTAAAACATAATCATATATAATGTAGCATGATATATTTTATAAAGATCCATTAAAACTCAGGTGCCTGCAGGAGAGTAAAGAGGCATGGGAAATTTGTGGTCTTAGAAACGCAGATGCAAAATAAAATAATATAAGAGAAGGACATTGTACAGAGCAATGATTTCAATGTGCTTTGAAGAGAGGAGCATAAGCCACTATATTCAAGGTTCAGAAAAAGTAAGGGAAAATAACAAAACAACCAAAATACAAACATTTCTGATGGCTAATATGTATTATTATTTATGTTCTTTATTAAAATTCACAATAACTCAAGTTCCTTAGCTAATAAGAATTTGGCTCTCTTTACCAATGACCATGTTAACTGAAATCTGCATCCCTGAAACTTCTTTACCTAAAACAATTATCTGAGTTATTGACTGCATCAAACTGAAGAAAAGTTTTGAGAGAAAGAAAAATATATTTAGGTAATGTGATGAAAACATGGAGTTTGCTGCTAAGAACTTTTTCTTCCAAGCTTTGGAGTTTCAATAAAAATACCTTTGGGTTAAAAGAGAGAGTTCTTCACTGAATGCTGCAGGCTAGACTTACAAATGGCTTCTCAAAAGCCAGTTAGAACTTTGGCAAGTCTAGATTCAGTCACTGCAATTTTCTATGGGTCTTCAAGAGTTTCCCTGGTTTTTCTTATGCCTATACAAGTGGCTCACTCTCCTCCATCATTATTCAGTGACTGAAACATTTAGTTTACTCTTAGTGTTAACACATGATGATTTTTGGTGAAAGCTCTCTCCCCAGTCCCTTCCCCTTGGCCTTTGTTAGAGGCTCTGCTCATTTAAAATACAAGTTTCTCACAGAAGAGCTTCTTCATAGTCTTGTTGAATTGCCTTGAAAAGAAATATCATTGTAACATCAGAGTTACAATTTTTGCTCCCTTCTGCTATAATGTGTGTAGAGAAGAGGAAGACATAATAAACAAAAATCTAGTATCTAACTAGTAGAAAACATGAAAATATATTAAATGTCTTTCTAGATCAAAACTGAAGAAATGAAATGAACTTAAAACTAGTAAGAGGTGAGGCCTGGGGATCACTCTCAATAAATGTGGATAATTAGTTTATTTACAATGTTATATAAGCTTATGGGCATTTATTGACAATTGACAGAAATAATTAGTTAATAGTATTAGAAGAAAAACTTTATATTATAGTCCATTCAGCTACATAATGCTCCTTTAAAATGATGCCTGAACAAGCACATCATTTTAAAGTAGGATATACCTGTGATATATTTATTTAAGGCTTCTTAAGTCTTGCTGTACAGTTCTGAGAATAAGCAAGGGTGAAATTGAACAGGAAACTAACTTTCTTCTATTCTAAATATCCCATACTCAGCTATCTAGCACTGAGCAAGAGCTTGTTGAGGAAGAAACCGTCTTCTATTGCCAGTGCAAAAAGTGTTGTCAGGACTCTCATTCACCAAAATGTCACAAATATGTCTTCGTATAGAACAGCATTGCCCAATAGAACTTTCTGCCGTAATGGAGTGTTTCTTTGTCTATGCTGTCCAGTATGACGGATACTAGCCACTGGCTATTGAGCACTTGAAACACAGCTAGAGTGGAGGAAGAATTGAATTTTTAATATTATTTAATTTTTCATTAATTGAAATTTAAATAGCCACTTGTGTCCTCTGGCTAATCTATTGGGCACGCAGGTCTTGCAACCATTGAGTATCTCCCAATGGGTGGGCTGCAGTCAAGGAGTCTAAGAGAGATAAGTAGTAACTCTGGGGCTTAGAGTTACAAGTGAGCATGGCTCTCCGGATACTCTTTATCTCTGCTCACACAGGCCGTTTTTAAGTAGTATCTGCCCTTATCTACACGTATAAAGTCAACTTACTCTTGGATTAAAAGGAGATTATTGAGGCTAAAACTCTCAGTCCACTAATGTCAACAGAATCCATTTCATTCTTGCTCACAAGATAACACATGATATGAAACCTGAATTCCCATACCCCTGAAGCCCTCTCTCTTCTCTGCAATTTATGTTGGAAGGAAGAGAGAAAAGAACCCACATGTCCTTCCTACACACAGTATCACTCTCCATAAAACTGAAATTTCACCCTCAGAGCCCATTATTTGAGTATACTCATTATGTTCCTGAACACCTTTTTGAAGTATAAGAATGTTACCAAATAGAATAAACATATTTGGTAAAGAGATTCATTAAAAATACAGCAGTAATTAGTTTATCAAGTTAGCTAACCTCCTAGGACTAGTAAACTGTGCTAAGTACCTCTGTTGCTTCCAAAATGTTGGTGGAAAGAAGGAATTCAGAGTTGTTTTGTCAAGCTTTCCTTTTACAAATGAGGAAACCGGAGCACAGAGAAAATGGAGTGACTTATCTAAAGACAGTTAGGAGTGGTAACTTGTGGGTGTGAAATATGCAGGTTTGTTTCCTTTGTTTTTTGAGACGGAGTCTCCCTCTGTTGCTCTGACTGGTTGGAGTACAGTGGCACAATCTCAGCTTACTGCAACTTCTGCCTCCCCAGATTTAAGCGATTCTCGTGCTTGTCTCCTGAGTAGCTGGGATTACAGGTGCGTACCACCACACCCAGCAATTTTTGTATTTTTGGTAGAGACAGGGTTTTGCCATGTTGTCCAGGCTGGTCTCAAACCCCTGATCTCAGGAGATCTTCCTGCCTCAGCTTCCCAAAAGTGCTGGGATTACAGTTGTGAGCCACTGTGCCTGGCCAGGTTTTCTACCTTCTAGCCTTATACCTTTTCTAATATATTTACAGTGTCCCAGAAATATCCAAACAAGTGGAGCCAATAAATTTGATCTAGATGTGCACATTGTTATTAATTGTTTGTAGAATTTGGTTCTCTACATGCTGGGAAGGATTCTGAGGCTGCCTTGAACCTGATAGGAAGACTCTATCACTCCATGGTTAATTGTTATGTACATAGGGGAAATGAAATATGTACCAAGTATTTTCTATCTGTGTTTCAAATATCTATCTGTTGGTGTGCCTTGAAAAACAGAAAAATCTAGGCCAGTGAGGGCCATAAAAATATAGTTGAGTAATGTATGAGGGGGGATATAGGTTTCATCTACTGGTAATATCTTTTGGATGTAAGATTCAGAAGAAAAAACAGTACTTCTCTGTGAATGTAGAAACCTATATTCTATTCTCAGATCTAACCTGTACTTTCTGTGTGTTTATGGAAGACTTAACTTACTTCTCTGAAGTCCCAATTTGTTCTTTGTAATGTAGCAAAATTAGTTCGTATTTCTCATATATCCTGAGAGAATTGCATGAGTTTGACATATGTAACCCACCCATTAGGGCACAACATATAATAGTTACTAAAATAGTTCCTCTTTCTCACATAAGGATTAATATTCATTTACAAGTTCCCTAAGCATAAGACTTGCATAAAATATGTCTTTATGTATGGTTTTAATTTGTATTTCCCTGATGAGTAGTGATATTGATCTTTTTTTTTCTTTTATAAAATTAAATTTTATTTTTAGGCTGGGTGTGGTGGCTCATATCTGTAATCCTAGCACTTTGGGAGGCTGAAGCTGGAGAATTGCTTGAGGCCAAGAGTTCCATGCCCACCTGGCCAACACAGTGAGACTCTGTCTCTAAAAAAATATTTTAGACAGATTATAATTACATATAATTTTGGGACACATGTTATGATATGTGTATACAATGTGGAATGATTCACTCAGTTAACATATTCATCACCTTAAAGGTATTTGTTTATTCTTCTTAACTGCAACATTCTATACGTTGACCAACATCTTCTCATTCCTGCTACCCCTCTGCCAGCTTCTGGTAACCACTATTCCATTTTTTGCTTCCAGGAGCTCTACTGTTTTAGCTTCTACATATAAGTGAGGACATGTGTGTCTGGCTTATTTCACTTAGGATAATACCTTCCAGGTTCACCCATGTTGCTGCAAATAATGGAATTTCCTCCCTTATAAAAATAATGATTTTACATGAAGATGTGAAATAAAGTCCTAATTGTCCTGCCTTAAACCCACTCACCTCCACATCCCATCCTGTAGTTCCCCCAGGGATAAAATGACACAGAACTGCCAAGGTCCTTGTTAAAATCCTAACCTATAACAAACAACAAATGAAAAATACATAAAATGTATTTGCAGGGAGTGCAATGTAAAACCTAACATTCTCTGTTTTCCCCAAGTCTCACCGTTAAAAGGCATCCATGCCACTCACCGCTGCGAGGTGAGGCATCTGCTTTCAGCTTCCCCATTGCCCTCCAGATGATGCTTCTTGACATGGCATTACTGCCTTCGTGACTCAGAATTCTTACTGGAGCATCACCTCCATTATTTATTATGTTTATTATTTCAAAAATTTTGTTAAGCCCTACGCTCTGCTTAGTGATGGGGAAATAATGATGAGGGATATAGACATAATCTCAAAACTTCCGAAACTGTAGTCCAGGGAGAAAGAAAGAAAATTAAATGAGCTTGGAGACCTGAACACATCTTCCTCTGTGTTCTCGGTCCCTTGGGGTATTACAAATTATTCCTTTGAATTCCCACAACTTCAGTGACGGGGACGAGACAAACATCTCCTCTTTATTTTCATACATCAAGGTACACTGCTACCTTTTCCATTTCTTTTCTATGCAGACTCCCTGTTACTGTCTTGTGAGGCTTTTTTCCTAAACAGTTGACAGACTTATTGCTCCAAGATATTTCCTGTGCTGTAAGGCATTGGCTGTGGTTGTGCCTTCAACGCCCTAATCAGAACACAGCCTAATTACAGACATGTTGTGCGTGATTCTCTATCCCGATCGGATCATCGAAGGTGACTCATTACTCAGATATTGAGGGAGAGGGGTGCATTATGGTAGTGATGGTCTAAGATGATAACCCTAATAGAGTGTGCCGTATATCTCTGGGGGGTGGCAGGGAGCCATTCTAAAGACATACTGGTACTAGCCTAGACTAGGAAGAACAGCAGTCTCTTGATGAGATATTCAAAAAAGAAGATAAACTGTGCCTAAAATGAAAACCAGGGGCACTGTAGAATTGGATTTTTATGGAACATCCAAGCAACAGTTTCCTTTTTGTACAGAAACATTCACCTGTGCCGTGTTTGTGGGCCAGCACCATTACGGCTTTATTTAGATGTGTGTGAAGGAACCATCTGTTCCAGCTCACAGGAGGGCCAGGACCCGCATGGCAGGCGTCCCCCCTCAAGGTCCAATCACATCTGATGCAAAAGTTTCCTGATGTGAAGCTTGACTGAAAGCTAATGACAAGAAACACTTCATTTTTCAAAGCGTGCTTTTTCTCATGAGCAAGTGTGTGCTTTGGTGATTGCGTTGCTCCTCCCTGCAGCCCCTAGAAACAGCATGAAGAGCAGAGGACCTGGGAAACAAGGACAGTTCTCCAGCTATCCATTCCTGTATTTATCCCTTCATCCATTTAGCAAGTGTATGTTGCTGCCTGCTAGGAGTCAGGCGATTTTTGAGGCACTGCAGATGTAACTGTGAAGAAGATGGATATGATTTTTTAAAGTACTTACATGTGAGAGGAGTAGACGATAATCAAATACAAAAATTTTAGAAAAAAATATACTAGCAAGTAGAAATGTGTCATGATAAGAAATAAATTGGGCTGATGGAATGAAGGGAAACTGGGTGGCCACTCTTCATAGTGTGGTCATGAACAACCTCTATTTAAACTGAGACCTTAATCTCAAGGAGTCAGTGCTGCAAAGCTATGGGGGAAAGTACCCCTGAGGCAGAGGCAGCATTTGCAGCCAGATTCCTAGGGTCAGAAGAACTTTGTGTGTTTGAGGTTCTGAGACGGACAAGGTGCCTGGAGCAGAGAAAGAGAGGAAGAGAGAGAAGAGATGTGGGTGGGATGGGGACAGAGTGGGAGGCAAGGGGCAGGTTACATAGGACTGTGAATGTGAGGATTAAGGGCATGAGTGTTTTGCTATACATAGTGAGTTTAAGTCCGAGAGTGACACGATCTGATTAAATGGTACCAAACAAAGTTGGGGGTCCACAAGATATATCTAGCACCTGTTACACAATTTTCCCTTTTCTATAAAAGAGGACCCAATTTCAGGCTTCTAACTCTCCAAAGGGGAGGGTAGTAAAAAAATAAATTTTGGAATTTTACTGCTTGTTTCTGCAAACCTTTCCTGATTTGTCCTCTCTTTATCTCTGTCCAGGATCTCAGTCCAATATCATAAATATACAAGAAGCGATGATTATTCCCTCCTTGGAAATATTGTTGCTTCTCCTATATTTATGATATTGGTTTGCTGTCATCTGTTATCAGAGCTGCTTGCTTGCCTCATTCAGTAGAGTCTAAATGCCTTGAAGCCTCAGGTCAGCAATGAGACTTTTCTGTGTCCCCAGTTACTATAGTTGGAATGTGTTCCCCAAAGTTTATGTGTTGGAAACTTAATCACCAATGCAACAGTGTAGGGAGGGGGTACCTTGCCCAGATGAATGGATTAATCTGGTTTTCATGGGAGTAGGTTAGTTACTGAGAAAGTGAGCTTATTAGAAAAGCAGGTGAATCTCTCTTGCATTCTTGCTCTCTCAGGCTCTCTTGCTCTTCCACCCTCTGCCATGGGATGATACAGTAAGAAGGCCCCTTGACCTTGAATTTCCCAGCCTCTATAATTATAAGAAATATAGTTGTTGTTTTTTAATAAATCAGCCTATGGTATTCTTATAGCAACACAAAATGGATGCAGGCACCAGTGCCAGCTGAGTTTGACTCACCGCAGGTCCTATGTCATCTGACTCTTGGCCGTGTGTCTAGTTTCACTGCCCATAGTTGTCATATCATAGTCGAATCTCTAGAAAGCTGAGACTTCTTGAGGCATCACTTATTTCTCTGCCTGGAAGTTCTTCCTTCTTCTGTCTGCCTCTTGCCGAATCCAAAATTCTCCTTGAAGGACGCACCAGCAGTATCACATTCACTTCTACCTTGTTCTCTCCATCTCATGGAGAGATGACATGGTTCATCCCTCCTTCATGCTCCCATAGAACCCTGTGTGACCTCTATCTTACAGTTAGATGTGTACTGTAGTAATGTGTGTATGTAGATGTATGTGTCCTGCTAGAATGTAAATTATTTAAGGGCAAGTACCTTTTATTTCACTTCCATATACCTGTCCATAATGTTATTCTTGGCATAAAGGATCCATGTAGTAAATATTGTTGAATAAAAGAATAATTGAGAAGAGTGTGGTTAAATGGATAATAACCTCAGTTGAGTATCTGTGGCTGCCATGAGAATACCTTCAGGGAAAGTATTTGTCAGAAGCCCCAGCTGCTGAGTTCTGACGCTCATCCCTGTATTCTTGCCTGGGTCAGCCTTCCACTGGCTGCTTTCAGTCAGTAACCAAGCACAGCAGGGCTGCTAAGGCTGGATCACTGGTGAGAGGCAAGGGGCTCCTCATTGGAACCTCAATTAAGCAGCATGGCAGTCTGGGATGTTTCTTTTTCCATCTCCTTCAGTGGGGTTAGATTTGTAGCACAACTGGTACCTCTCTGAGCACATTCTGCCTCTCACACATTCAATTTTGTCTTAGTGTGTGTTTCTTGGAGGACTTTGGCTACTAGCAATTATATTAAAATTATCTATTGAAAAAATATTTGCTGAGGATATACTATGTTGGATATTTTGCTAGTAGCCTGAAATTCAACTTGAATAAAATGTGATGGCTAGACCCAAGAAGCTATTTGGAAATAAATTCTGGTCACCAGATATAACACAAAGGGACAATTGCTAGACTCAAGAAAGTCAGTGAGATATGAACACATAGACAGGTATGAAACCCAGCCTAACTGTGCCTATATGCTGGCTGTAGTAAGGATACAGAAATTACAGGAAGCCTCCTACAGAAATTACAGGAATGATACCTCCTAGAGGAGGTATCATTCATGGCAAAACAGAAACTGTGTGTATAGGTAAGAGTTACATGGAAAGAGGAAGGGATGGTGGTTCTAGGTGAGAGGGGAAGTGCTCCGGACAGGACAAATAGAAATCCAGTAATGGATAAAGCAGGGTGTGTTGTTTATCAAGGGAATAAATGTGAAAAAAAAACTGGGGGTGGCCAGCAATCCCATTACTCGGTATATACCCAAAGGATTATAAATCATTCTATTATAAAGACACATGCACATGTATGTTCATTGCAGCACTGTTCACAATAGCAAAGACTTGGAACCAACCCAAATGCCCATCACTGATAGACTGGATAAAGAAAATGTGGCACATATACACCATGGAATACTATGGAGCCATAAAAAAGGATGAGTTCATGTCCCTTACAGGGACATGTATGAAACTGGAAACCAACATTCTTAGCAAACTGACGCAAGAACAGAAAACCAAATACAGCATGTTCTCACTTATAAGTCAGTGTTGAACAATGAGAACACATGGACACAGGGAGGGGAGCACTACACACTAGGATCTGGGGGGATTGAGGCATAGGGGAGGAATAGCAAGGGGTGAAGGGATTGGAGAGGGATAGCATTAGGAGAAATACCTAATATAGATGATGGGGGGAATGGATGCAGCAAACCACCACTATGGCACGTGTATACCTATGTAACAAACCTGCATGATTTGCACATGTACCCCAGAACTTAAAGTATAATAATAATAAGAAGAAGAATAATAAACTGGGGGTAGCAATATAAAAGGATTGGGGAGGGCTAACAAAAAGGGAGCATGGTGAACAAAAGAAGAACAAGGGGTAAAACCATGAGATCAGAGCTTTGGGGAGTTTGCTTTACAAAAGCCCACGTTTGGGAGGGCTGCTGACTGACAGAGAGCCCTCTGTTTAGATGGCTGGTTGGCCTAACCAACAAGCAATCTTTCATAAAGGAAAACAGAAAGCAAGACATTAAAAATCAGGTTATTCCTTGACTGCATACACTTAAAAGCAAAAGGAGTGAATCCATAATCTAGGGGGATCTTGGGCAGAACCCTAATGTCTTCTACCCAAGCATACCATTTATTTGACATATAGGTTAGTGGTCAGGATCACAGCCTTGGGAGTTAGACCAACCAGTTTCCAGATGATGCTCAAGTTCCCGGGCTGTCATTTGTCAGTTATGATCTGGGGCAGATAAGCCTTTCTAAATCTCATTTTACTGATGTGCAATTTGGAAATTGTTAGATACATTTTAAAATATAAATAAAATTCAGTACTTCTTAAGCAAGTCTCTGTGTCAGGCAATGTGCTAAGCATGTCACACATTTAATTTATTTACTTTCAGAAGGTATTTTGCAGAATAAGATTGCAATTAGATGGTTAAGACATATCTTAAGGTCACAAAACTGGTAAATGGTATACACCTGGCATTTAAAATTTATTTCGTTAAAAATGTGCATGTTTCAAGTTAAATGCTATTAAATTAAAGTGGTATGACATTCTGGCAAGGTGTTCTGGGCTTTAAGTCTCCACTGTTTTTTGCACACCTCCCTAATTATCCCAGTAGGTACTCATATCTTGGTTTAAGAGGTAAGGCCTTAGAGCAAATTCAGAGCCAGACTCCACATTCTAGCAGGATAAGAATCAAAGGAAGTGCAGAAGGGAGACGTAGAGAGGGGGCTGGCAGGCCAGTGACTGGCCATGGGCAGACAGATATGAGACCTCAGTAAGTTGTGAAGACAGATATTCACAGGGCAAGAGAAAGGCGATGTAGGGGAGGGGGAGGAAGAAGATTCATGGAGAGTCACGGCAAAGTATTTTCCCTGTCAAAAAATTACTTTGACCTGACGATTTAGGCTGTAAAAAATGTATCTTCAATCAAGAAAAGGAAGTTTCTGTCCAAGGACAAATCAAGGCAGCATCTCGACTTGTCTCCCAAAATTAATTTGAAACACATACACACACACACATGCACACACACCCCTAGTGGACTGAGCAGAATGGAAGACCTTTTATATGCTCTCATCATCTGCATTAGATGGGAGCAATGACTGAAGGCTCAGACAATCTGGGTTCTGTCTTCAATAAAATGATAGACAGCATGAAGCAGATGCAGCAGGGTAGGAGAAATTTTGTAACTCTTATTTCCTCTGCTGCTTGGTTTTCTTAACTTATATTTATTATTCATACTATAATAATAAATAGAAATATACATTTATATGCATATATTTGTTAAGCTCTTATGCCTTGAGCAAAGTACAAACATGTTATATGTATTATCTAATTTAGTCCTCACAGTAACTCAACATGGTGGGTGCCATCATTAACCCTCATTTTTTATGTAAAAACCTAAAAAGAAAAGTCTATGGTCAGAGTATGCCTTCAGTTAAAGGACACAATAAGAGCCAGGCAAGAATAAATTATACAGAAATTCAGTTCAAAGACTAAAGTTACGTTCCAAGTTTTGTGATAGCCTAGCTTTGGAATCCTATGCAAAACCATTTACTCTTTCCAAATAACTCCCAGTTCCATCCATTTGTCTCCATCTCCATTGCTAATACCCTCCATCCAAATCACAATTACATATTGCAATACCCTCCTATTTGATCGTTCTCTACCAGCTTCATTTACTTTGTCCTCCCTCCAATCCATTCTGCAAACTGTACAGTGATCATAGACTGAGAGACATATGTCAGAGATGGCTTAAATGTGTTGCTTGCTGAACCAGAAGGTTGGCAGTGCTGTTAACTGAAGCAGGGCCACTGGACATTTTCCGGAGAAGGGTGGTTAGAACTCAGGCATAGTGAGTTTGCGGTAAGATATAATAATATCATAATATTCTACTCCCTCTATCTGTGCCCACTTTTTTGTGTTCTTGTGATTTAAATGAGAACATATACATGGCATGATGGAACACAATATGTATGTAAAATGTTACTACTAAGACTATATTTGTTCTCTTGTGCTACACAGAGTCAGTGGGAGATTTTGCAGGAAATGCATGCTGAGTGCCTGAAGCCCTTAAGAGAACAACTGCCTTTAAGATATCAATTAAGATCAACAAATATGTGAACAAACAGGTTCTTGCTGTCTTATGAGTCTATCTTCTCTTTCTTGGCTTGCATAAAAAAAGATGGTCTGTTTTCATTCCATTTATCTCTAACATGTGCAAACCCTGTGGTTTAATTCAGGATGTGTAAAGTACTAAATCCAAAGAACATATAAGAAATAAAGATAATAACATGTTCCTGCATCCTAATCCCACTTTTAAAAGAGAATGCAAGGCCTAGAAACACAGAAAAGGAAAATGTGGGTCCAAGCAGGAATCCACAAGGCTAGTCACAGAAATCTGGAATCATTTGAAGAGAATTCCTAGAGAATAAAAGTCTATTATTTTGAAATAGACCAGACAATGCTATAAATATTATTTATCTTCAACAGACTTTAATGAATTGCTCCTAGACTAACTTAGCATTTGACTTATTATGTCACATTAAATAAATATTTTGTTTTTAGATCTCCATCTCCTCCACCAAATTAAAACAATAACATTTAATCCCATTTATTGAGTAGATACTTTGGGTCAACCACTGGGATAGGAATATAGCATATATGTGCTCATTCAATTCTCACAATACTTCTGTTCAGTGGACATAGTTAATCCATTTCACAGACAGAGAAGGTAAAGTCATTTGTTCAGAGCTAGTTAGATAATTTGTCTAATAAATTGGATTCAGGTATCATTTTAAAAATCTTAAGATGTTTCATGGGTCCAATTATATAGCCAAAAAGAATTTATGACATTCATAGTTGAATTTTCTTCCCCAAATATTTTTCTTTATTAGGTGAGAACATAAAAACCTGAAAAGATGAATTTTACGTGAAAAATGCATGGCCATGCTAGAGTTGGACTTAAAGCTCAGTCTCTTTGGGTCATTCAGGTTATTTCTCCAGACTATGCCCTTCCTCCCAGCGTAGCTGCAAGCCCAGAGATTTGGGGAATTACCATTTAACAAATATCTGCTCCTTGGTTTACAAGTTCCATTTCTTTTCTAATAATGAGAGGAATTCCATAGGAAGTGGCAATTTCTTCAAGACCTGAGATCACAGCATGCAGCTAATTATAGAAATAAATAACTAGTGACTGGAACCATCTGTCTTTCCTTTGGCAAACACCTTGCTTTCATGTGAAATTAGTGCCACCTGCAACCCGCAGGTCCCTCAGAGACATAGGGGCTGCCCCCGCCTCATTCAGAGGTCGACTGCTTTGCCACTCCCAACCCATAGGCACAATCCTACAGGCTGTCACACATCCCTAGAGAGGCATAACTAATAAAGCCAGTAGCATTCCTGAGCTCTTTTCATAGCTGAAGGAGGGGAGAGCCAGGGCAGGGCTCTACATCTGTGCCTGGCTGTGCTACTGTGGGCAGCATGGCTGGGCAGGGCAGTCACTCTTATGTTTTCCTGGATCAAGGGCAAGAGGGTGTTTCACATTACACTGTTCATTGCTTGTGGCGGGGCCACTTATATCACTCTGCTCGGTAGCAACATGGATTTCTAATATAATTTCAGAAAAGCCCCAGTTCTGCCTGTTCACTTTAGAAACATTAATTCTGGTTCAATTTCCAGCCTTCTATTTGTGTGATCTTGGGTAAAATACTATGCTGCTTTGAATCTCGGTTTTCTCACATGAAAATTGGGAGAAATTATACAACCTACCTGTTAGGTCTCTTATGAGAATAATGTGAGATATAATACATGGAAATTTTTAGTATAGCATGTAGGAAGCACTAAGTATACTACTGTGGTTTCCATTCTCCAGAAGTGAAAGCTCCGGTTATAACAGAATATAGAGGCTATTAATCTGGTTTCTAAAGACCCTAAGAAATCTACAAGTGTCTTAAAAGTACATGAAAACAATTGTACAAATGATAATATTTTGGGGGATGTATATTACTCATAACTTGAATCAGAATCTCAGTGTTGTCCTCTGACCTTTCACTCTAATTTAGGGATAGAAGGATAGAAGGATTGGAAGATTTTACCCAGATTTTTCAATTAGGTTTTCTCTTGTTGTGAAAACTGCACACTCAAAGCTAATCAGTATCTTTTAGAGATCAAGAAACAGGTGTTGGAAGCAGGCTTAATTCCCCCCTTCCCAATCTACATCACCAAAGAACAAAAAGCAAGATAGCTTAGCATGTCTCTAAGCACTTCATTTCACAATGATGCTTCGTTAATTTTATCCAACTTGCCCTGCATGACTTATCTAGTGTTAGGAACAATATTGTTTGTGAACCCCCTGGCATCTGTTATTACATGAATACAGCAGAAATCTATTCTCATATGAACACAATTTCAGTTATTGTTTTCTTGACAGAGAGCAGGAACTATGTAAGTAATTCCACTAGTTACAGCTATATAACATTTAGCAGGTTACAAATGATTTCAAATACATTATTGGATCTCACTTTTAATCCATAAGATAGTCAAGACAAAAATTGTTTATTCCCATTTTATAAATAACATAATCGAGGCTCAGTGAAGAGAAGAAATATTTTTGTATTAAACATTAATTTTTTAAAGAGAATTATCCTACCCTCTAATATCCATAGATCTGTAAAATTACCTTTTATTATTTTTCTTCTATTTTTGGAGGCAGAAAATTTCAGAAAATGCCTCCAGGTACCTTGATATTTGAGTCCTCTCTCCTGATCCTCCTCAATGCTAACTGCATTTCACGATCAGCCAAGCTTTGATATTATTGTTGTCTCTGAGACTGAATCCACCATCTTTCACCACGAAATAATCGTTGCTAAACTTCTATCTCAGCAAGTAGAAAGTATAAGGATGTGTGTGTGTGTGTGTGTGTGTGTGTGTGTGCCTGTGTGGTAAGTGTATATAGATGTGTGTATACTGATATATGAGTGTGTTATGCACAACTATATATGTATATACATATGTGTGTGTATGCGTATATATATTCTAGTGAGTTTTTTAAAAATTTTAGTGTTTACTATTTAGCATCCAGAACTCTAGGAATATGAAAATAGACTTCAGAATGTCAATAAACTCTCATGACTCAGAGATTTGAGAACAGTAACATGACATTACGTTATTCACTGGTACAAACAAAACTCTTCTGGAAAGCTGAGTGGCCATTGACAGGAAAAAGAAGGCCTGGATGGTACAGATTTTATGATGGACCAAGAAAAGAATAATAAAAATTGAGAAGTACAAACTGTGCTTATATCACAATTCGATTTGTCCCAAACTCATTCTTAACGCTATGCATATCAATTCCCTTGAGACTCAATGCACCAAAAACTTAAACTTTTTATCATATACATATACACATATATACGTATATATACGCATATATACATATATATACACACATATATACATACATATGTATACCCATTAGTAGAAATATTATTTTCATATTGCCAAAATTCAGACTATTACCTGAGGCATTAGAGGAGTCTCTTCATCCATGTAGTGCTTCGTTCATTCATTCATTCACCTAATATTTATCTAGCATTGACTATACACCACAATTGGTAAAAATCTTGAAAGCAAGCCAGAGGAGATATAGGAGAAAATCAGCAGTCACAATACATGATAGAGGCATGGACTGATTCTTAACAGAAAGTAAAAGTAAAAGGAAGATGTGCAAATCCAGCTGGAGGCTGTAGGAAAAGCCTTGAAAGGGGGAGTATTGAAATGAATCTTAAAGGAAGTGTTTAAGTTGACCAGCAATAGATTGAGGGTATCAAAAGAAAAAAGAGACTCTAGCTAGAGAAAGAAGCCTATATATACAGGCAACAGAGATTTGAGAAATCCCCCTTGCTCTCAACTGCCTTTGATTTAACCACCCTTACACCCACAACTCCATGCCTTGGTTCATCCTCATCCTAACTAACATTAGGTACATGGTCTTCAGTGATGGCTACCTAGGTATTTCTCAGGTTAAGAAACCCTTCTTCACAGAAAGTCATTTTTATAGACCACATTAATTCTAGAGTTGGTTCTGCACATTTAAAAATATTCATATGCCACACAAAAAACATCACCACAGGGTTCACCACAGAATGTAGTTGATGCAATAAACATGTGGATGGGGCCTCAAAAGCATTTTTAAAACATCACTTTTAAAATGATGCTTACTCTCATTTCTACAGAAGCACATGTTTGGGGTTAAGAAAGAACTGCCTGCATTAAATACATTTTTAAGTTGCATTTACAAGATTTCGGATATTTCAGAAACACCTATTTTTAGGTTCTACCTGTATCTTTCTTGCTTAATCAGAATGAGCCCAATCCATTCTCTGTGATTTTTGCTTGTTGTTGTTTTTTTTTTTTAACTGAAAATCATTAATTTTCTATATTACTTTCTCTGTTTTCTTCCAACTCTTTTGCCCAACTGCCAAAATGCTCAGAGGTCCCTGGTGAAGTCTTTTTCCTTTTGCTTCGTTTTTGAACCTCCCACTCTAAGGCTCAGCAGAGAGAAATCAGGCCTCAAATCAATTTAAAAATCATTATGAATTCTTTGCATTTGACTTTTAGTGGAAGCTCAAAAATACTTTAGGATTTTAGAGTGATAATTAGACTTATCACTTTTAGACAAATGCCACATAATTTGTCCACTCCTGCAGCAAATCTTGCTTCTGAAAAGGAGGACAAGTATTTAAGAATGAAATGAGACTGAGATTCACATGAATTAAAAAAAAAAAAACTGGTTTAAAATTTTAAAATGATTTTCCTGGTTCTTGCTTATTAGTCAATATTGCAGACAGTCCCATGCCAAAATTTTGAGCAGTCCCTTAATTTTGAAGACATTCCTTTTCTCCCTCTATATTATTAATGCTAATTTATATAAACCTTGAGGTAAGCAATCACTAGAGCTCCTATTACACAAATTCTACCCATGGGAATCATAAGCATGAAACAGTATGGCTATTTCCCCTTTCACCTGAGCAAAGTGGAAAATGGAACTTTCTTTCAGCAGGAAACAGTGAGCCCAAGAGGTTTTCTTGGAAAATGATAAAGAGAGAAGGAAAGGACTTCTCAGCCAAAGTAGTAATCAGATAACTTTTTTAAAATTCATAATATGGACAGCACTTGCAAAATGCCATTCCCCTTTAGATGAAGTTGCTTAGTGAACCAATACAAAAAGACAAGAAATAAAATGTCAGACAAATCATGAAACAGAAACTGTTTCTCTTTATACATTTCATTTCTAAATTATGGCAAAAGTAGTCTATCTCAGACTGTAACTCAGAATTTCATGAGGCTGTATTGGTACCATATGACAAATAATGCAACAGTTGAAATGAGATTATTGGATAAATTCTCATAAGACTCACTGCTCTATCATTTGAAAACTCATCTTATGCTTTAATGTTCTGACAGTAATAATGGCAACAAACAAAAATCCAATAAAAATAAAAGTGTTCATCATATACTATACAGTATATATTTTATTAAATATTCATAGTATATAACAATCTATTAATATATTGATAACACATTAACTTAGCAATTGTATATATTAAGGATCAGCATGAGTTAAGAATGGTTTCTATATTTTATATAATTATTTTTTTAAAAAAAGAATGTCATAGAGACTATATCGATCACAAAGCCTAAAGTATTTGCTATTAAGTCCTTTCAGAAAGTACTTGTCAAACCTTGGTATGTATTAATATTCATGTAGCATTTACAAGATACCAGACTGTTGTATAATAAAGAATTTTGCTTGCCTTTGTCCTTGGTTTCTAGGAGAGAGCCTCAAATCCCTGTAATTTATTCATGATGGGTTCCACAGACCACACTTGAATATGTGCTATCAAGGCGACTTATGGTGGGTCCCAAGATAGGTTTAAGATGGGGGCTGGCCATGCCAGAAAGATCAACACTATGATTACCAAAAGTTTGAGTGAGCTCCATGATTAGTGCTACACACTGATGTGCCAGTGGGTGATGGACCCTGCGGACAGAGAACCTTTGGGTTTGGGCCCTCTGAGACCTCACCCTATGTACGTTTTCATTTGGGTGGTTCTGACTTATAGTATCCTCTAAAATCATAATCATATCCATAGAGCTTCCTGAGTTCTATGAGTTCTTCTATCTAATTATCAATCCTGAAGGGGTAATGGGAATTCTAAATTTATGGCCAGTTGGTCAGAAACATGGGTAGCGGGGAAGCCCTGAGCTTGTGGCTGATGTTCAAAGTGAGGGCAGTCTTATGGAGGACTGCCCTTAACCTGTAAGGTCGGTGCTAACTCTTGTTCCTTAGTGTCAGAATTGTGTTGCACAAACATTAGGCCATTTTTTTCTAAAAATTTGGCAATTACTAATTCTCAAAGAAGTTTCCAAAGTAGGTGCTATTTTATCCATATTTACAAATAAAGAAAATAAAGATCCGAGAGATTGAGCATTTGTCCTCAGTCCACACAGCAAGTAGCAGAGCCAGGATTCAAATCCAGAGAGCTGGGCTTCCAAGGCCAGCTGAGATCCTCACTCACTACCATGTTACTAAATTATGATCCTGCTAAACTTCATTCCGGTGGGTAGAAGGGCAGATGTAAAACTCCAGCTGCATACTCTGAGACTCAGAATCATGTCTCTTCATCACTGTTCTCCTCGCCTTGGACTTGAAGCACAGTTCTAATCTGAGCCTTGGATTCACTTCTTAGAGACCTTCTACCCATCATGTGCCCCAGTTCTGCTGGCTGGATCGTTGGATTGTTTCGTGTTTTCTAAACACCAAGGCAAAGTTTTCCAACAGGAAATTAATGGACTTCGGAGTAAGACAGCTTAGGTTTGAATCTGGGCTCTGCCACACCCTTGGCATCAGACATGTTACCCGATAATCCCAAGCCTTCATTTCCTCATCCGTTAAAAAAAAAAAAAAAAAAAAAAAAAAAAAAAAAAAAATGTGAGTCAAAAAGAATAAACATGCAATGGAGTGGTCTCATTGTGGCAAACTGGGGTTAAAGTTTTTTTGACACTTGAAATCAAGGGACTTACTGCAGCTTCCAGGCATGAAGCAGCTATTTGGATCCACCAATTTGTGTGGGAGCTGTGGGTCTCCTGGGCACGGGGGAAGATACACACTAGAAACAGGCAAACCATAAGGAGGAACTATGGATCTTCTGAGAGAGAAAATTCCCTTTTTATCATCAGAGAAGAAAGAATTTTAAAAGAGAAACCAGATTGGGTAACAGAATCTGAAGGTGGGTGGAGAGGAACTGTGTTGCCTAGAGGGTAGTGGCTCTTAATTAAACCTGCCCTTGCCAAGGCATGCTGTTACCATGTGCGCCTACCAGGAAGGAAAGAGCCCTGCCTGTCAACTAAGAAATGTTACATTAACTACAACTCCCTTGCCACTGGACAATCTTGCTGTGCGTTCTTCCCTACCTCAAAACATCACAGAGAAAAGGTGGCTGTTCCCTTCTCCCTTCATACCAAGGTGAGAGTTCGAAAGCATCGAGGGCCTGTGAAATCAGAATGTACACTTTAGTAAAACGAGAGCTGAAAGCTCAGTGGACTTCTGCCTTGGTTTTCAACAACCACGGCTGGACTTCAGTGGGGAACCAGTAACTTTATATAAGATGATTTAGAGGGCGTAGGGGAGAGAGAGTACAGTGGTTTCACGTGTATGTGTGCATAGGATGGTATTCGATATCTGCTTGTAATTTGGTTGCATGACTTGGCACATCATAAATACTTAATCTCTTTTAAAATTTATTACCTCTTTTCCCTCCTTGATTCTTACCTTTTTTTTCCCTTTCTAGATAGTTCCATGGCATATTCTTGTCACATTTTGTCTTCCAGGATCTGAAGGTCTGCCCTGAGACCCAGTCCTCTGCTTCGCTCTTTTTCTATTCTAATAGCCCTTCTAGCTGCTGCCTGCCTACTTCTGCAACTAATTCTCGTTCCTTCCTTCATTGCTTCTCTTCGTTATGAATATGTAACAAGAAGCCTTTCTGAGGCAAGTTTCAGGTGGGCTTTACAAAATCGTCTTGCTGACTTCCTCCCATCCCTGCCTCACACTTTGTCCTGCTCAGCAGCTGAACTTCCTCCTACCTGGATCTATTGCCCAGAACGAACTCCATGTAAGCTTACCCAGGCCTGAGTCTGTCCCACAATGGGCTTTGTATTTTACAATTACTTCAGGTCTTGCCCTACCCTACCCTCAGCCATTCTCTACTTCAAATTCTTTTTTATCTACCACTCTGTCGACCTGCCCTGCCCCATATTCTCTAGCCACAAATGACTACTGAGCACTAGAAATGTAGTGAGTTCAAATGGAGATGTGATGTCAGTTTAAAAGACGTACCGGATTTTGAAGATTTGGAACAAATGAAATAATGTAAAATGCCTCATTAATAATTGTATGTTGATTTCATGTTCAAATATCATTTTAGATGCATTATGTTAAAGAAAATATTACTAAATTATTTTATTTTTATTTAAGAAATGTGGTTTAAGAAAATTTGCAATTACATGTGCAGCTTGTATGTATGGTTTGCATTATGTTTTTACTGAAGAATCCTGTTTGGCAGTCTCTTTAAAAATCATAATCTGGCCCCTCTATTCCCCTGATTAAGCCCTTTAATGGGCTCCCCAGAACAGGACTCACATTCCCTAATGTGACCGGATGACTTTCCTGATCTGGGTCCTATCTGGTTCTCCATCTGCCCTTATTTTCCTGCCCCACTGAATTACATATGTGAAGCCATACGAATGGGCCCTGCTTCTCATTACCTCCAGACCTGTGCTCATGCCAATTTCTCCATCTGGAAAGCCCTACCTCCTGGTAGTTCAGCCTTAAAGTGTATGTCACAATTTAAATGTCATTACACTTAAGTTTATGTGCCCCTCATCTGCCTTCCTAGTGTCCAGTGCTTGCTCTTCTCATAGCCCTCATCACAGAGCATTTAACCCCTCTCTGCCCACTCTATTATCAGAGCTGAGCAGGAGCTCTATCTTGCTTGCTTATATGTACCTAATGCCTGGATGAGGGCTTGGCACATAGTCATTACATTGGTTTTGAAGTACAACATACACATTTTTTTTAAAAGAACAAATGAATTGATCAATTATTATTCCTTTAAATCAATATGGCGTATCTTACATGTTCAATTCATCAATGAGAGAGTGAGGCTAAGTAGGATTGCTTTGAGGACTATCTCCGGAGAATCAGATTGCTGGAAAATAGGTGTGTCTAATCTAGCTTCACAAGAAACCAGGAAACCCTTTGAGTCTAGTAGCTCAAATCTAAAGTATTTTAAGGTCATGAGTGCTAGAGGTTTTCAGTCCTGACAAGTTCTTGCACAGCTGGCATTTACCCCAGGATGCCTGGTAAGGAACTCTTATTCAAAGTTGTCCTCATTCTTGCAAGAGTAGCAAGGGAGCAGGCACTGTTTTCTAAAATCCAAACCAATTCTGTGTGCAGTAGATTGTTCAGGCCCTAGATTCCTCTCTTCATGGTCTTGTCTTACGGTTTTTTGATAAAATCTTCCCTAATTCCTTAATATATGATGTTGAAATATTTGTCTTCACCTACTCTACCATTACAAAGTAGTTCAAAGGTAATATTGCTACGTTATCCTAAAACAGGATCTCAATAAAAATGTTCTGGTAACCCATTTTTTTGGGAAAAACTTGACGTCTATAAATTCCAGTTCTCAGAGTAGGGGCATGGTATTCCAGAGACTTGTGTTCCTCCTTTTCTGACCCAGCCAGCCCTTTGATCATATTGTCCCCCAATTTATTTAGGCTCACCCATGTGTGCTTCTACTCATCTCTTGCCTGGCTTATCCTAAAATTCTCTCTTTATCTATGAAAATTTTACCTGTCTTTGAAATATTAGTCAAATTTACTTTTCTCTAGGAAACCAAAATAGATCAACTCTATAATTCTTTCTTCTTATCTCCCATATCATTTATTAAACTTATTCTCTTTCTGGCACTTCAATTATGTCTTAATGCAGTCTTGTGATATTGATCATATCACTGTGTTAGTATTACTTAACCTTTCTAAAGATTAGATCATGTGTCTTCAAATATATCATATGCTCCCTGGAGGACAAGGCTGTCTTGCACATCTTCATAGTGACCCTGGAGCCTAGCACGTTGATCAACAAACTGCTGTTGCCTGACTGCTGGATACTAAAAAAAAATAGCACAATAATATCAAATATGGATTGAGTTGGCAAAACTAGATTAACAGCATTAAAAACTTATATATGTGAATTAAATAGGATGCCTTGGTTAGCGGGAGGAAATGGATTGAGAATTATCCATTTGTAAAAACCTATTCTTCCCGTTAAGAAACTTTGATATACAAGCCCCACCCAAGTGTCCAGCAGTGAACCCAGGGATCCAGCAGTGAACAAAAGAGCAAAATATTGACCTTCAGAGAGCTGAATATTCTAGTGGGAGAGGCATGCAATAAAAGCAAATAAACAAGTAAAAATTGTAGTATGTTAGACCGTGTCAGTGCCATGAAGAAAAATAAGGAATAAAGTGCCTGGAGACAGATGCTGCCATAAGGAATTTAAAAATTTTAAAGTTTAACAGATTTAGGTTCAAAACAGGAAAACTCATTTATAGAGGTTATACACCATTAAGTATCTAACTTAAACTCTGTGACTTTCCCTTGCTGTCAAATGAGTAAAAATTAATGTCATTAAATGTTGCATTTAAAACATAGAAAATTTTTGACAAATTGTGGGCATGCAGTGGTACTGTGCCAAATACATGACTATATAAAAATCTGTAGAGGTGGATACCCTCACATTTATAGTTAATTGTAATTGTATTATCCTCTTTGATCTCTGCATTGTAAAATATAGCCACACATCAAAATGTGCTTCAAATACCTCCACCTCTGGGAGGCCTTCTTTGAGGTTCCGCAACACAAACTAGGCTCATTCTGTGCTCCCCAAATGCCTTTAGATTTAAACCTCTATCATTTGTGTGCGTCTTCTCTCCCTAATAAGTCTACACTATGGCTATTGTAATTTTATTATTTTTGGCATGCCCCTCACTTACCATCTATATGCAATCCAGTCCCAAGTGTCATAAAACTTACCTGCAGAATAGCTCTCGATATTGTCTACCTTTAATCTGCACAGCACAAATGCAAACTGTCACTATCCCTCTCCCCTGACCTCTGGCTCTGTAGTGCTTCTTAACTGATCTCCTTATTTTTATTCCTAACTTCCTTTATTGCTAAATCACAGCCAAAGCTATCTTCTTTAAGCGTAAAATCTCATTAAGTCAAATATTTTTCTTAAACCATCTACAGATTCTCATTAGATTTGGCATAACATACAAACATCTTCCGGAAAAGCCCTGTGTGACCTAGCCCTGTCTGCGTTTCACACCTCACATTTCACCAGCCTCCTCACTCACTGCCCTTCATCTATTTCAGTACTCTTTCAGTTCTTTGAATTTTTTAGCCTCTTTCTCAAAACCTTCTGCCAGAAACATCCTTCTTTTCACCTTTTTTTTTTCAATTAAGAGTATACACCCTTCAGTTCTCACTTTAAATGTTCCTTCTTTAGAGAAGCATTCTGTAATTATTAATCTAATTCAGTCCACCTACCCTCTTCTCTCCTAAAAACCCAATTATGTTTCTCTATAAGACTTTTCACAATCAATTTGGGGATTGATTTTATTTCCTCATTACTCTGTAAGTTCCATGAGGGCAGGGAAAAAAACCTGTGACAACTATTCATACAATAAACAGATGCTTTTAAATAAATACACCTTTTGTTATCTTCCTGGTGGTTCCTTGTTAAATATTTGCTAGGTGAATTACCTTTTACTTGATTTTAAAAATAATTTAGAAAACATGTTAATGTTATGTAAACAGAGTCCTCATCTGCACAGGATCTGATGTCTGTAGCTGTAGTTCACAGTCTAGAATGGTTTGCTCTACCCTACCAGCAATCATATTTCTAAAAACTGATACTATTTTGAGCCAATCTCCTCCCGATTTTCCTTAAAACACATTTTCCTTAAGTGTTCTGTCCCAATATCCTTTTATTAGCTAATCTGGAAGACAAATTTATGATCCTTTCCAGGTTTAGATCTCTGGACATGACATTCCATCCTTGTGCACATTCTGTATAATTATCATTACATTTTTATTCATGACATAGATTAAGTCATGGTTCACTGGAGAAATTGAATATGTTACATGAAAAAAATTGTATCTAAGGAGGTCTTCAGAACCTGAAATGATAAAACTAACCAGTTGGATAAAATTTCCCATGAAGAAATATAAGCATCTGCCACTACCCACTTAAGAAAACCAAAAAGGATAGGAAGACTGTAAGTTAAACTCAGCATGGATGAAGTAGGCTCGGGGTTTTCAGCTGACTCAAGATGGTTCAGAAATGTAATATATGTGAAGGCTAGAAAAGGATATTTGCTTTAGAATGAATTAATAGAAGTAAAATATGGAGAAGAGAGAAGGGGCTGTTTCTTTCAATGATAAGACTACCTTAACTAACAATACAGGGCACGATAGTTTTAAAAAGACATTAGCAAAGGGAGAGGTCTAGAAAATCACGAATAAAGTGAGAGAAATGAAAACATGAAATTGAAATAATAGAGATATATGCCTGAACAGAGAGAGAAATGGAAAGTAAAGTATCATTAAGCAGAATAACACGGCTAAATGGCCAGAAGTTTAAGGTTTTGGACTCCTTAAAACGTTGATTCTTGATGTATAAACGTATGCCTTAGTTTACTCATATGAGTAACAGGTATATAATACCCCAAACTCATTAATTATTTGTAAAGTTAAAATAAAGGCAATTATTTCATAGACCAGGAGGTAGCCAAGATCCAATAAATATTTGATTTTATTATCAATATTAATGCAAATAATCTCCCAACAGGATGCTTAGGAGGGAGTGAGTTTCCTGTCAGTCTAAAAATTCAAACAGCACTTGAATGAGCTGTTATTGAGGGTAGGAGGATATGGATATAATTCAATGTGAAATGCAAAACTAAACTGACTTCCAACTCTAATTTGCTATTATTCAAAATAGTACAGGGGAGGGGTGCAGGAGGAGGAAGAGAGGGGGAGAGAGAGAGAATCTATAATAAGCTGCTTTCCATCTTCCAACATATTGTAACCATTTTAGTCATCTCATCATCTGAAATATCTCTCCAGGCACCTAACTGATCACTTCCTTACCCTGTCTTTCCCAAACTACCTTGACTCAGATGCGTTCATATTCCCTGCTAGACCTGTGTGAGACACTTGGGCTTCAGAAGTGGCATCCTAACATAGCGTCTCCAGCGCCCTATCTCTGGAGAAGATGAGGGTGCAGGGTGCTGGGATTTGGTCCACCACCTCACTTTGCCATCTTCTTCAGTCCCTCCCTCCTGTGATGATTTTGGTCAGAGAAATCACACTGGGGACAGAAAAAGGCTCTTGTAACCCGTGGCAACCAGCTGCCTTTGGATAGAAAATGGCTTTTTCGTAATTTCATAATGTGCTTTAGTAGAGTAGGTAGGGGAAGGAAATGAGAAAATAAATAAATAAGTCTGATTCTGAAGGCGGCTATACTCAAGCAAGGGAATGATGAGTTGTAATATCTTCCACACTAAGTATACCACTCTTTTACAGGGAAATCACTCTCTCTTCCAATAAACTCAGAAAGGCCCTTCTTACTGTGCAGTTCCAAAGTTCTCTAGGATTATTCATACTCTAATTATTCTTAATACAAGTGTGGCAGCCCAATTTGGAGAGATGGGCTGATACTAACTTTAAGTTGTCCCGAAGTTTTCAGACAGATCCTTAAAATGCTGCTGAAAAGTTATTTCTCCAAGTGATATATATCTTACTCAAAACTAAGTAGCCAGTTTGTCCCACCCCTATACTGAGAATCACAAAACTGAGAACTAAAAGAGACAAGAACAATTATGGTATTTGATCTCTGACTGCATTACATTACTGAGGTCCCACGGATGGAAATGACCAGCCAGGATCCTAAGGTCAGTCATGGCCGAGGAGAGTCCAGAACCAAGGCCTCCTTATTTGCAGTACAATATTCTTATTATTTTACTCCTGAACAATCTCATTTGCTCTTCTTATCTGTGTCTGCTACAGATTATTTCTCTTATTTTCAAATTTCAGAAAATTTGATGGGGAAGAGTTAGAGAAGTGGACATGTATACATCCAGTAATCAAGCTTTAATTAGAAAGCAATAAAATAATAATGATGGAATTGCCTTCGATTTATTCATTTCATTGTTTTAAGATTTTTTTTGTTCATCTAGGAATCAAGTGATTTTAAGTTTTTTTTCGCTTTCTACAAATATTTGATTAAAATATCTTTTTGTTGTTGTTGTTGTTGAGACAGAGTCTCGCTCTGTCACCTGGACCAGAGTGCAATGGCGCTATCTCAGCTCACTGCAACCTTTGCCTCCAGGGTTCATGCCATTCTCTTGACTCAGCCTCCAGAGTAGCTGGGACTCCAGGCAATGGCCACAACACCCAGCTAATTTTTGTATTTTTAGTAGAGACAGAGTTTCACCATGTTGGTCAGGCTGGTCTTGAACTCCCAGCCTCAGGTGATCTGCCTGCCTCGGCCTCCCAAAGTGCTGGGATTACAGGTGTAAGCCATGGCACCCAGTGTAAAATATCATTTTTTAATTTATTCACTTCTTATCCAATACATACATATTGAAGGCATACTTTGTATGAAACTTTATATTGGTCTTTGGGGTACATGAATAATTTATGGAAATTTATAATAAAAATAAAGATAATAAATAGCATGCATCCCGTCATATTTTAACAAAGTGAGAAAATTAAGATTCTTAACTTTAGCTGCTCAATTAACTTATTTTTAGCATAAAAGGTAGCATTCAAGTTCTTTTACCAATCCCACTCATTTGAAAAATAGTTTCAATTTTGCCTGGTGCATTACTGAGATTGTTAGTATTTGAAAGTACTTCCCTGTGCCAATCAGGATTTTATATTTTACAGCAAAAATACATATTTTAAAAACAATGGGATTTTCTACACAGAATGACCCTTTAAGATCTCTTATTCCTTCCTATATATTTTTGTTCATCAAAATAGCCCTCATTAAGAATTATTGTTAATTTGTAATTTGATATCACAATTATTAAAGGAGTACTTATATTTTTAAGGTCATATAAAGTATTTGTGAATGAAATAATATAATGAAGGAGGACCTGCTTTTTAAAAAGTGGTGTATGAGGTGGAGAGCTGAAACTGAGTTGGTTATGAATTGGTAATTACTGAATCTAGTTGATGGGTGCCTGGGGGTTTATTATACCATTGCTTCTACCTTAGTGTATGTTTGAAATTTGCCATTGTGAAAACATTATGTTAAAAGCTGTTTTGTTTTTCTCACTGAGGGGGCTCCAATAAAAGTAAATAATATACATGAAGGTTTATAAAATGTGTTTGTAGCAATAAAATGCCAGGCTTTTCTTTTGTTTTAGCATCAAGGAATTTAGTACAATTTGTTTAAAGTTTTTGCTACCTGTGGAGGATGAAAACTACTGCAGGATCTCATTTAAGTCAAAAACTCTCAAAGGTAAGTGTCAGCAGCAGGACAAGCTGCCTTTTATGAAAAGAACAACAGAAAGGCCCAGGGGGCCATGTGACATATCTAAGGCCACTCCTCCCACTAAGAATAAAGCTGGGACTTAGACCAGGGTTCCTGACCTTGGGCTGGCCCCCACCTGTGACCAAAAGCAAGTTATCTCTTTACAAATTCAATAATTGAAGGAACAAAAATGTATCTTCTGGGGACGGATTGTAAATGAGGTCTACGTACAATCAGCCTTTTCTATGTGAATGTGGCATTATTATATTTTTACTATCCAAAGGCTCATGCTGACTCCATGCCCCTCTGCTATATTAAATATATTTATTGCAAAAAGCTATTTTCCAACCACACACAAGTTTATAGCAGAACAATCAACAGGCATTTGATGTAGTTGATGGCAAACAGGACTATCTGTTGACATTATTGTGTTATTTTAAATGTACTCCATTTTATTTTAAATAGAGTACATTTATTGTGTACTCTATGTGTCTGTGTGTTTATGTATTTTTTACATTAATTTTTGCTTTAAATATATCTGCCAGCTAGCTACATAATTGGATTTTCTTTTGTTATAAGAAGTGAACATAAATTACTCCTGTTGGGTGCAGATTAGGTTACAGGATTTCTTTTTCTTCTGTCACCGTCAAAACTTGTGTGTCAGAAAGCTTTAATATTTAATGCAGGCCTAATTAGTCTCAGTTGGGCCCAGGGCACTAAGCAAAACCTTACAGGAGCCACAGAGTCAAGTTCATTTAAAAAGCATAATTACCAGTTATTTCCACACTTTAGTAAATGCCCCTGTTAGAGCAGACTTTCTCCTTGCCTCCCAATTTTACAAGTAAATCGAAAAATAAAGAAGAATAAGAAAAGCCTTTGACTCCTGGTAATAATGGACAAAGATAATATAATTTGGTTCTGGGTCTGACATTTCTGCCGTAACTTAAAGAACCTGCAAGTATGTAAAAATAGAATCAGGGATGGTTAGATAAACCTGGGAAGATAGATCTGTAATTGGTTTTTAAAGACAAATAGAGATTCATGAGGATAAATTGTCGCTTATGACCAAAATTCTGAAAATAGCTTTTAGGAATGTCTGACCAGTCATTTAGAAAATGTGTATTGAAGGCTTATGACAGGCAGGCATCATACGAAGCCTAGAGTTACAATAATGAAAATATTCCTGCTCTCCTGGGGCATATATTCCAGCAGACAAATACAGAAATTATATCACATTATTTAATTTGTGTTTACAACTTTTGGTTACTGCACCAATGGAGAGTCATAAAATGCTATGGGGTAATCTGACTCCAACTGGATTTCAAGAAAAGCTTCCCTGTGGTGTGGACATTTTAACTAAGATCTGAAGTTGGAGGAGGAGCGAAGAGGAACAGAAAATAAATTAAGTGAAGTGCACAAAGTCTTTGAGCAGGGAAGAAGCAGAGCTCCTCGTGGAAATGAAAGAAGGCTCTGTGACATGGCCGGCTGAGGTGAGGAAAAAGCAGATAACGCAACCTCTGATGTACATGCTAAGAAATTTAAATAATTAACTGAGTAATTAGTTATGTAATGTTTATCTTGCATGGGACAATGTTTTATTTCACTCCAAAACCTGAGCGGCCTAAGGTGTATTGAATGAATGAATGACTTGGATCGAATTAATGATGAAAGGCAGTCACAAAGTCCAACCCCCCAACACCCATCACTGCGCCCTTGTTTGCTTCATTTTATAATACTAAAAGAGCCATCATCCCTATGTGATGTAACAGGTATATTTATTGCCATTTAGGCTAAGAAAATTGGTTTTGTCCAAAAGCATACAATAATTGAGTGGCAGAGCTGAGACTAGAATAAAGAGATGAGGCTCACATTTACCCAGACAGGGGTTTTGTGTTTCTGGATACAGGCACATGTTTCTGGAGAAACACATTCAACCTTATCTCCTAAAACAATTCCTTTCCTGCCTTCATTACCTTTTCCCTCTTGTCCCTTCATAATACCTTCAAATCTCAGTTCAGGCCCAGAGTACCTTTGTGAGGTTTCCCAGCTGTTTCAGCTCTCAGGAGCTTTTATAATAGCTGCTCAAGTCTAAATCACTAATTTTATCACTTGACTCTTTGTGCCCATCCACAGTTCTTTTATTCCTTCTGATGTGGCCTTCTCCACTAAATTGCTAAATGCCCCCACAATAGTACAGACCATAAAGTTTATTTTTTCAGAACAAATTAAGCCAGTATGCAAAGCACAGGACAAACTCTTTAAACATGTGTAGATGGATTGCTCCC
Organism: Saimiri boliviensis; assembly: GCF_048565385.1. Lineage (NCBI taxonomy): Eukaryota > Metazoa > Chordata > Mammalia > Primates > Cebidae > Saimiri > Saimiri boliviensis. Next base: position 210,675,968 of record NC_133450.1, on the reverse strand, counting down.
TCAGAAAAATAGCAGTTCCCTGGACAAAGGGGGCAGATTCTTCTCTCCCTTTTTGCTTACTTACAACATCAGAAATGTCTGAAACTGACTATGGCAGAGTGGATCAGAGAAATAATGATCAGAGGGCAGATGTGTCTGAAACTCGAGAAGTTACACCCTTGACTTATCTGAAAACCTTTCTCAGCCAGAATCCAAAGTGGCCCCAGGTGAGCTTCTGAAACAACTATTGATGACCCATTAGTGGCCAAACAATATTTATTCTGTTCTTATTCCAACTTGGCAGGCGCTTCTCATTCCTCCAACCCTCCCCTTCCTTTTTTGGAAATTCCATCCTTGCCTTCTTAACATGAGAATGTTAATGATCCTATTTTTACTTTCTGGTTATTCTTTCACTTTTCTGGATGTGATATTTCTGCAAGTATTTTCCCCTCCCTATCTTTAATTAATATATTTAAACCAAATATGTGTGGTTTAAAAAGTTAGCAGTTCTGTTGCCTCCAAATTGATAGGGATGTTTATTAATTCATTCTCATTTTTCTATTTTTTGTTTTGTTCACTTTGGGGTTATTTTATTATTTGTGTATATGTTCAGAGCTGTTCATACATCATGGTAAGTAAACTCACCTTTCCACTCTAAAAAGGAGACACTTCATTCCTAATATTATTTTGTTAAAATCTATTTTTTTCTGAAATGCAGCTATGACAGGTTTATTGGTCAGATTTTTTGACCAATATAACTTGTTTACTTTTCTTTTATTTAAAATTTTCTTAACTGCTGGAGTATGTCTCCCATAAGCAACATCTAGCTGAAATTTTAGGTTACGTATGACATTTTGTTTTAACTAGCAGATGTAATCTATTCCCACCATGTTCTATACATTTCTTATTTTTATTTTCTTTATGGAAATTAATCACTGACTGAAGATATCTCTTTAATGTGTATTTTAAATATTTATCTCCATAATAATGTAATATCCATCAGGAATTGAGTATTGCCTGGTTTCTTTAATTCTATTATCTCCAGTGCCTGTACCAAGTACACTTTTGAACGTGAGTTGAAAAATAATAAAATGAACACTACAAAAAAGTCAAATCAGGCTTTTAAACATGTAGTTTCTACTCCATTTGTCCCCAGAGCTAACTTATTGCAACATTTTTAAATGGTTTCTTAAGTATCTCCATATTTCTAAGACATATGAGTACACTCTTTCATTTGTTTATAAAAATGCTTAGCCATCTTGAATTTATACTCGACAAAAAATTTAGTTTTCTTATAAATCTATCAGTTTAAATTATTTTTCCTATCCTCCCAATATAGTTATATTAATTTTTATATTAAATTTATATTTATAAATCTGCAATTGTTTCTACAGCTGAAATATAAAGCATACGCTAATAATGTGTGCTTTATGTATATATGTTATATATATGTGTATATATACATATATAACTTTTATTTATGTACATGTTTTTATATATAACATATATATACACACATACACGTTTTTTATATATAACATATATATACACACATACATGTTTTATATATATAACTTTTTTGGAAATTAACAACTGACTCATTTTATTTTCATTGGCTTACTTTTCTATATTCTTATTACTAATTCATTCTCAAATGTTTTTCTATATGTTCTAAAATGCATCAGGTCATGTCAGTGTGTAGGTTCCTTTTCCATTTCTCTCTCCAGGAACCACCTGCCATCTCCAACTTCTCTAGTTCCTACTGTTGGTCCATCAGCTGCTCGCAATTTGTGATCCAGGTTTCTCCTCAGCCATTTTTTTACCCCTTTTCCTGTTAGATCTTCCGTTTCCTGATTCTTACATCTTCTTCTTTCTTGGATTACTCTCACATTTAGATGTCATACATTCTCCATCCTCCTGATAAAGTAGAACTATGAGTTAAGTTTTTGAGTTTCTGTATGCCTGAAAAAATTGTTTTTAATAATAAATAATGACTTGCCTATAGAATTGTAGGTTTGCAATTCTCCTCTCGGAACTTTTATGATATTGCTCCACTGTCTGGTAGATTCCAATGTTGTTTTTAGTGAATCTAATAACATTCGGATTCTCAGTCCTTTGTATATAATCTATTTTATATCTCTTGGAGTATTTCATTCATTTGTCCTGTTCTGAAATCTTATAATGATAATGCTGTAACATGCTGGGTACTTCATGGGTCATTTGTTGAATTATTTCTTTGGTAAATAAATTATTTACCAAAGGAATAAATAAATATAAATTATTCCTTTTTCCTGTTATTTGCAATTTTCTTTGGTCAGATATTATTTTTTTTCTATTAGTCTCCAATTTTGTCTTTTATTTCCTATATTTATGTTTTCAGTTCTTACTGAGAGATTTTCTTGACCTTAACATTGCATTCTTCTTTGTATTTTTTCTACTTATTATCACTTTTCAAGCTGTATTTTTCTCTATATATTTTGTCATCTTTTTGTTTCATAGATTAAATATTTTCCCCTCTAAAGAATACTTGTTATATTTTTCCAGATATTATTTTTTGTCCTCTATATTACTTCTATTCCCTCGGAATTTCTTTTCTAAAATTTATTTCTTTTTTTAATATGGACTTTAATTTTATCTATCTATCTATCTAGTTGTCTATCTAAGGAGCTTCCTCAAAACAGTATAGAAGGGTGTGACTTGTCAGCTGGTGAGCTTCACTGTAAGGTGAGTTGTTCTGGATCTGCCAATATGCTGGTAGATGTCTGCTTACGGCAGTCTTTCCATTGAATCAGTCACTTTTCCCAAAGATGAATGTCTGAGAGACATAAGCTTTGCTTTTGGCATTCTGGAAGCCAAGTGGCAGACTTCTAATTAATACATCTGTTCTTCTAAGCATCTGCTTTTTTTTTTCTCTTTTCTCAGTTGTGTCTAGTGTCCCTGAGAATGAAGTCCCACTGATTCTGACTTTTAAGATATACAACATCCTGTTTAATTTGGGGGAAGAAGAGTGGCAGAAACCAAGTGGACTGCTTTAAAGGAGTTTTTCTGGGCATCTCACTGCTCTTTATACAGGCTTTCCGCCAGCCCTTCTATCTCCAGCTCCACCCATTACCTCTGAGTTCAGAAGTACCTGTCATCTCTAATTCATGATTCTTCCCAGGTTTTCATAATGCCAATTACTCAGCTTTACCTCACAGGCTAAATCAGTCACTATCTTTCACCATTGTATTGATATTCCTCATTATCCATCAACTTTGTTGTCATTCGCTTTTACTCCATACATTTAGTTTTCTGTTAGTCAGTCACTATCGTTTCAATTAAGAATGGAGAAAGACCAGGAAAAGTCTGTGTCCAATCTACTATGTTTAACTTCAGGTCCAGTTTTCTCTTCCACATATATTTTTTTCTTTTACACAAACTTAGAGTCACTTTATGCTTAGAAAATTCTTGTATCTACAATCACAGCCCAAACCAGTCCTACCATATGGTTTTCTTCTAGTTAAGACTCAGATGTTTTGCCAACACTGCAGATTTTTGTAACGAAATTAGAATAAACACATCATCATTCCTGACCACAAAATAAACTCTTTGTTAATGGTCAACAGGGTAATCCAAAAGAGAATTAACCCTTTTACCTTTAACTTTGATCAGCAGAATTTATAAAACCTACACTGAAACTTAATTTGCTCTCTCTTATTCACTGAACAATTACTGAATTCCTCTTCCATGTCTAGCACTGTGTTATAACTGGGTGATGGAAGAATAGGGCATTTTATCTGCTCTAGCAGAGCTCACACTCTCATGAAGAAAACAAAAATGTAAGCAGAAAATTCACATGTAATGTGATAAATGCTTTAATAGGAGTGATCACAGGAGTTATATGGTCAGGGAAGACTTCCCAGAGGACAGCACCTGAGTGGAATATTGAAGAATGAGCAGTATAAAAGGACTTGAAGAACATACTGGGCAGAGGAGTTACGAAGTGCAACTTCTAAGAGGCATAAAACAAATGGGCTTCATTTAGAGGAATGGTAAGTAATTCAGTCTTAGACCTCACAGAGGCAAAGCTGAAATGGAGAAAATGAAAACTAGAGGCACATCTGAAGCCTGACCATGAAAGGTTTTAAATGTGATTTTAGAATGTGTGAATTTCCAGGGGCCTTACTTTTCTATCTGCTAATGAACAGTAGCAAATCCTTGTTTTTGACCTTAGATATCTGAATGTTAACAGACGTGTATATGCATGTGCACTCACATGGATCCTGTGAATGCCAGATTCCTGGATTTTCATATGCCCCATATTGGAGTGGGGAATGTTTGTCCCGAGGCAAACGAAAGAGAGACAGGAACGTTGGTTGTGAAGCATGGGATACAACATAGAGTCAGAGTCAGAACTTGTAGTAGAGAGGCAAGTCAATGTCAAGCATCTTATTGGAAATCAGAAGCACAAACATATCTTGGTGCTCAAAAAAAAAAATAAGCTAAGAGAAACCAAACTAATCTCTCCAACAATTGGATTTCCTAATTATAAAGTGTAATAAGTTCCTTGCTCCTGGGACTGTGGTCAGAAGTCATACAGACATTCTCAAGGGATGATGCAGAAATAATTTGTGTCCTGGGTGAAATAATCTTTCCAGCCTGAAAAAAGAAATGAAGTCTAAAGCATATTGACAAAATGAATTTCCCCAATTTCTGGGTTCTAGAAAGAAATGGTAAACTCAGAATTTGAGAAAGTCCATACCAGAAAACAATAAGAACAACAAATAATTGGAAAAATGAGATCATATGCATAGATGACATATAATTTATTTTTTAAAAAATTGGGCCAGATGCAGGGGCACACACCTGTAATCCTAGCACTTTGGGAGACCGAGGCAGTCAGATTGCCTCAGTTCAGGAGTTTGAGACCAATCTGGCCAACATGGTGAAACTCTGTCTCTACTAAAATTAGGAGGAAAAAAAAAATAGCCAGGCATGGTGGCACACACCTGTAGTCCCACCTACTCGGGAGGCTGAAGCATGAGAATTGCTTGAACCCAGGAGGTGGAGGTTGCAGTGAGCCAATATCATGCCACTGCACTCCAGTCAGGGTAACGGAGCAAGACTCTGTCTCCCACCACCCCCGCCCCTGAAAAAAAAAATTATGCCCAGCATTTAATGTTATGCTTATAAGCTCTTGAGGAAATAAGAGCAATTTACATCATCTTTATGTATGCAGATAAAGAAGTACATTGGAAGAAATTGATACTGGCTCAAGGTCATACAAGCAGGACGCCACTTAGCCTAAGTTAAAATCTTAAGCCTCAGGTTTAGCAGTCTACAACCCACCTATCACTATTTTTTGCCCTGATTTTCTCTCTTGCTGCATCATATGTGTCTACAGAAGTTGGTTTGGGCTCTTGGAACTCAGACAGAACATGTAGTACTTAATTCACAGTTTCATGGTAGACATGGTAAGTGACAGACATTTCAGGACCATTTTATAATAAATAAATGTTCCAAAGCCCAAACTGGAGTTAATTTAAGCTCTTGGAACTTACATACATTGGTCTTTGTGACAGCAAGCAATAAGGGGTTAAAGATGGAGCAAGAGGGAGGATAATTGACATGTGGGCTTATTGGTCTTTCCCCAGGCCATCTGGGAGCTTAAATAGCCAACAGTTAATTAAAAATAAACTGACACTTTACTTTAAGGATAGTTTTAATAACCATTTATAAATGTTACATTAAAAATTCATACACTGTTATCAACTCCTGCTAAGGATTTACAGCACAATGAAGGTGTTATGAATGTTTTATAGGTACTGGGGAGAAGGCTTTTGTGTGTGTGTGTGTGTGTAGAGATATTTTCAGACTATTTGTCTTTTCTGGGCCACATCATAAGTACTTAAGACTACAGCAGCTTAGGGAGTAAAAACTGCTTCCGAATTTCAGGTTATGATCTTGCCCTCTCTCTTGTGACTGGCCACATTTCTTTCCATAAGCACAGCATGTTCCTGGCAGAGTGTTTGTTCTAAGTAGTATATGACATAGAGAAGATAAATAGGCCGGCATAAAGTGGCATAAGTGAATTCATTACCAAAGAAGATTTTGCATGATGCTGATGAACATAATAAGCAGAAATATAAGAATCGAGTAGGAAGTTATTATAGCTCGTGACCCATGCATTCTGCTAAACAACAGTATCTGTTCTGCTTTGGGACATTCTGTGGTACCACAAAGCTCTGGATTCTGATCTGCCGTATTTTTACACATCCTGCGAACTTGTGGAATGTCACAATTGCCATGGACACAGCTTTTTGACCATAGGTTTGGGTACACGTGGCTTCTATCAGCAAATGGCAATTGAATAGAGGTTAGGCTCAGAATTGGGAACAAGTGCCTTCCAGCTGCTGCCTTTTTTCTTCCAGGCAGGAAACATGAAGCTGTATATATTGCAAGATTGCAAAAGAGAACTTCAAATTGACTGCGTCACAGTTAACAATTGGAAAGTAAATTTCCTTGTTCAAGAACCAAGAATTACAAACTGTACCTTTTAACAGTTTAGAGCCTGTGACTTTGTACAAACGCCTTCTTGTATTATAGATCCCTGGACAATTGCTTCCAGTGGTGGCCCAGCTTCCAAGGTAAAGCAAAAGGAACAGAAATATAGGTCAGTGGTACTTTTGTTTTATCTCTTTTCCTTACAGTTCTATAAGTACAGGTAAGTATTATTTGAACTTCTATACTCATTGAAAAGAAGCTTCTGGACTGTGGACTGAATCTAGCTCTTGATGTCATTCTGAATGATTAAACTGTCAATAGGAACCTACGATTGCAGAAATGCAACACAAGCTTTATTAGTAATAACCTAATAGGACTTAATATGAGAAATGCTTTTAGATGAACATCAGTTTATATTCTAGGCACCACTGGTTTCTCAGTGTCTTTCTCAGGTTATTTCATTGAGACTCATTATGTCCTTCCCTTTGTAATCGTTCCATTGTCTGAATGGAGTTTGTATGTGTTATGTCTATTTCTTTATTATTTATTTATTTATTGAAATGGATTCTCACTCTGTTGCCCGGGCTGGAGTGCAGTGATGTGATTTCTGCTCACTGCAATCTCCGCCCCTTGGGTTCAAGCAATTCTCCTACCTCAGCCTCCCGAGTAGCTGGGACTACAGGCATCTGGCACCATGCCTGACTAATTTTTGCATTTTTAGTAGAGGCAGAGTTTAACCATGTTGGCCAGACTGGTCTAAAACGCCTGACCTCAAATGATCCACCCACTTTGGCCTCACAAAGTGCTGGGATTACAGGTGTGATCTGTGCCTAGCCTATTTTTCTTTATTAATCATGGCATAGAAATAAAATATCACAATTATTATCATATATTATAGGACCTGTATGCATCTGGCGATCTTGACTTTTCTATAATTCTTGTTCTATAATTAATAATGCTTTGTTCTAAAACAAGCATTAATAATCTTTTGAAATTTCAAAATCATATCAAAATTGAATTAAATCAGTCTCATATATTAACCTTCTCTAGAGAGAGAGAAAGACTCAGATTAAGAGAGAGCAAAATGGATAGAAAGGAAACCAGTGTGAGAGCAAGAGTGAGAGAGACAGAGAAAATAACAATGCAAGACCAGGAGAGAGAACAAGGGAATGTGCAGGGAGGAGAGAGAAAGTGAGCAAGAGAAGAAGAAAACGAGATGCAAGGAAATGTTAGGTTTCTAGAGCCAGTTAAAATAATGCATGGTTGTCACAGGTTATCAATTAAAAATTATTATAAGATCAGCTCTGAAAGCCATGAGGTTGGTCTCTTAACAGTCGAAAGAGTACAGGACTCAACATGTTGTGCTGATACTACCACAATGCCCACTTTCCTGCCTCAGTTCCCTCCTTTATAATACTGGGAAAAGTATAAAACCTTCCAAACAAAAAATAATACTTTATTCCTACTACATTAGGAATTGCTGTGAGAATTCCTGTTACTATGAGAATCCAATGAGATGATGAATATAATATAACAATAGTACTTTTCAACCTATATATTTTCATGCAAAAGATTGCCATCCTTCTAAAAATACATTTTGGGGGCAACAAAATTGTGTGTGGTGAAACAAAAACAATGAAAAATAGACAGCCGGATTCTTCCTTCACAGTGACTTCTCTCTCTTCCCTTGTCCCACCTTCCTTCTGGGGCTTTTGCCTATAAACCTGGTTTTCCCATTGCCATCCACGGGGCTGCCACTTTGTTCTTTACAAATCTATATCTGGAAGGCCAACTTCACTAACATGTGCACAAGAGGGATTACTGCTGCTCTGGCTTCAAAAAGTTTGTTTCGTTTGCTTCATCCTTTCATTCAAACGGGCTGGATCGGACTCCCACTGCTCCTCAGTCTTATTAGCTACTATGTCTGTCACGGATTTTCAGCAATACAGAGGAAAAAAAGCACTTACTGTTGACTGCATTTTTTTACTATCCTCATCACATATACAGACAGATTGTCTTTCTAGTGAACTATCTAAGCTCCTTCTCACTTGTACTTTCTCACATTGTGACCTATGGAAGAATACCATATGGCTGCATCTCTCTGTGCATTTAAAGATAATAATTAGCCTTTAGCATTCAGAGTGTTAAATCTTTATAATTCATTACCCTTTATATAATTGGAAAGATTACTGAACTTGGGTTGAGGATGGAAGCCTGGATCTTTTTTTTATGGTTCCTGCCAGTAACTGGCAGCTATCTGTGTGGCATTGGGGTAATCACTTGCTACAGTTTCCTCTGTTTTCCATATATGAAGTTAAAAGAGGAACTCAGTTTTGGCAAATGATAGCTACCTCCAAGCCTACCAAAGCCAAACTAATATTAGAATTTTATATGTTAGCTAACTCTAAAGAGCTTTAGGCTGAGAATTTAAGAAGTCTTGATGGAAGAAAGACTAGACTTTGAAGATTAAGAGTCAGGTAGGTGAAGATAAATGTAAGGCATTCCAGAAGAGGTCTAGAGATAGGTTAGAGCAGCATACTCATTTATTTAATCGCCCATACAACATCTACTAATTGAATGTCTAGTCTGTGACAGTCACTGCCCTAAGAGCTGGGAAGAGCCGTGAACAATACAGACAAAAATAATCTTTCTCTCATGGAGCTTGCATTTTAGATAGGACAGAACTAGCAATTCCACTTGTCTGGATCAGAAAATGCAGTAAAGGGAGCAAAGATAATTGTGTTGAATTATACTGGAGTTCAACAATGAAGAGCCTTTACTTCCAGCCTAAGTTTGTGTTTCATGGTAATTGCCATGGTTTTAATGCCCCCTCTGAAACTCTGGTTGAAATTTAATTGCCATTGTAACAGTGCTGAGAATCTGGACCTATAAGACGTGGTTAGTTAGGTCCATGAATGGATTAATGCTGTTATTGCAGGAGTGAGTTATAGATAAAAAGGAGGAATTCAACCCAATTTCCTCTCTTTTTCTATTATATGATGTACTCCCAGCATGTTACAATGTGCAAGAAGGCCTTCACTAGATGAACTTCCTGAATCTTGGACTTCCCAGCCTCCAGAATCATGACTCAAATAAATTTCTTTGCTTTATAAAGTGCCCAGACTATGGTATTGTGCTACAGCAGGAGAAAATGGACTAAGAGAGTAATATATTTGTGCTTACTCTCAATATTTGCTAGTGGGCCATGGAGAATGATAGAGACTTTTCCAACGAGAGAAACCATGCAGCAGAGGAACGGGCCTCGTGGTGGTACAACCTTGACAGCGATTACAGACAACAGAGCTATGGAAGTGGGAGGAGAAAAGAAAGTGTTACATTCATCATGAAAAGACCTTGGACTTTGAAATCGACCCATGCATGCTAGTCATGAGACCTCAAAGGGCATTTAACCTCTCAGAGTATTGGTTTCTTTATTTAAAAAATAAAGCCCATTTTATATACTTATTGTAAGGATTAATTTACAGAATAAACTTACTGTCCTAACATAGTGTCCAGTACTCAATTGCTCAGTAAATGCTAACAAAATATTTTAGTTTCACTCTCTTCCAAGTGGGTTGACAAGTTAGCTGAGAACTAGGCAAAGGAGAGAACCTTGCCAGGTGTTGCTGAAGAAACAAATGAACAAAGAATTATACTGAGAAACAAGAGTCCTCCTCCCAGACTGAAAAGTCTTGGGGTTGTACATTGCTTTGCTGGAAGGAAGAGATTAGGAAGAAAGTCATTTGCTGAAATATGAAAAAAAAAAAATTATATCACACTATGTCTGGTTAAATGTTTCCATTATGAGTTATGAAAATCACATTCTATTTATAAATAGCAGTGTTCATAAACATGATTCCATCCTCAATAAAAGCCTTTGACATACAGGACACATTGCAGAGTCTTTCTTACAAATTAAGATACAAAGAACTAAAGAACATAGTCGAAGGTCAGACCACAGCCATTCAGTAAGAGTGGTTAGCCCAAGAATGTAAGTTTCCTAATCTGGATTTCAAAACTTCTTCTACTAGATCTATCCTTATTTTTGTTGCCCAGTTAAAAATAGAAGTTCTTAATCCTATTTCCTTAAAACATACTATTTGGTAGAAAAGATATACCATCAAAAATAGGCGACAGATAATAGCTTCATAGATGCAATGAGTTGGAAAATTTCAAAGTCTAGTTTCATATTCTAGCTTAACATTTCAGTGTTCCTCAGATAGTTTATATATTATATTAGAAGTAATATAATTTTGGAAGCGTTATCTAGCTCTGTGACTCATGATTAGTGCAATGAACTCTTTTACAAACTGAATTTTCTAAAAATCTATTTGATTCCAGCCAGTTTCATGTGCCAGTAGCAACATACATAGTTTTCTTTTAGACACATTTCTTCACTTCCTAAATACTATCTACTTCTTTGTATTCTAACCTCCATACTTTCGTCTCTTCCTTGCCCCAACCCCCATTAGTCATAGGTACCCTGAGTGTCTTCAGGTTATACTTTTTTTCCTTAAGCCATTTTGTGCAAGCAGTTGCATAAACTTATAGTAAATAACACCATAATTGGCCCTTTAACTTTCAAACATTTATCCTTTCAGAGTTGTATCACTGGGTATAAAGGTCATATCTCTAATTTTATCCTTGCTGCAAGTTTGAGTTTTAATCAGCTGTTGCCAGTCAAAACCCTTCTCAACTGTATTCTTCACTGGTTGGTATTGAGACGTAACCTTCTTTTCTAACTCTTATAGTCCCTAGATTGATTAATTTTCTCTATTCCCTTACATTTTAATTTAGAAGCTAGCTAATACATTCCTGAGATCATCTCTTTGTTGGTGCATTGCCAGATGGAACCAGAAGGATTAAATTCTTTTTCATGGCCATTTCTCCTACAACCACAAGTTCACAATCTACATGATTTTCTTTCCAACTTGCCACAGATAATTTGTGGGTTTTTTCTTACCAAACGACTTTTTTCTGCAAAATAGAAAATATGATCTTCCCAACTTCTGATCAGTTTGTTTACCACCTGTCAGCCAATCATTAAGGCAATGTCACATATATGAAGGACTTTTTGCAGCAGCACACCGTTTCTAAGTATCCCACTGTATCAGTCAGGGTAGGGAAGGTTTCAGTAGTAAACAATATAAAACTCTCAGTCAGTTAAGACAAATGACAATGTTTACTCATGTTCTGTGCCCAGCTCACATCAGCTGAGGGCTCAGATCCAGGTCATCCTCACTTTGAGATCCAGATTAATGGAAGAGCTGCCACCTGGAATTGTGCCAGATATGTGGCAGGGCTTTAATAGCTTCTGGGTTAGAAGTTATATAAGTCACTTGCCATCCAATTCCATTGTCTAAACCAAGTCAGATGAACACAGCCAACTCCAGTGCTGAGTAGCAGCAGAACAAGCACAGTGCAAATCTATGGAAAATAGACTCTAGAGAGGCAAGAAAGGAAGACTAGCAATCAAGAGAGCATTTTGTTATGGAAGCCAAGGGGTAAAAATGTTTCTTAAAGGTGAATGTCATTGACAACAACATATTCGTGAGAAGAGAAGATGAGGATGTATAGAGACTTACACTATAAAAATACTTACAGCATTACTCACTACAGTTAATAATATTTGGGAAACAATAAGATTCTAAAAACTCTAAAAACATTGAATTGCAGAGATGTGATCTCACCCTTACTAGTGCAATTGTTCTTAAATTGACCAAAAGTTTGCCTGTATCAAAGATGAACTGTTCTACAAACTCAGAATCCCAATGTGTAAAAATCTCTCTTAATTTTCATATAAAATAGGACCCTACTGACACATCAGCAGGAAATCACATATTTTGTATTTGGAGCATCTCACTTCCCCTGAACTATGTAAGAAATTTTGGGGGGAAAACAGCTCAAAAGGAGGTGTAGCTTCTTTACCAGCAATCAGCTAGGGCTGGTTACTATCATTACCACAGTTTTCTAAGAATAAAGGAAATCAGCTCCACCTATCATGTCAATCACCTGCTGATCCAGGCATCTGGGTAGGTTCTTGGCCTTTAAGGAAAGCTTATTCCACTCCTTTAGTGAGAAAACTAGCCATAGGTATCCCTTGCTTGAGTTCTTAGATTTATCCACCTTGGTATGTGCTTCCTGCATTCCCACATGTGGCTATGCCCCAGAAAGCTGGACCTCTCAGTAACAGTAGCCGTATTTGCTTAATACTGTCACTTGCAAACTAAGAACTATTGTTTCTTTTTTCTCTGTAATCCACACCTCCAAGATTTTAGCTATATTGCTTTTCTAAGCCTTGAAATCCAGAGTCTAATTTCATCACCTTTTTCGGATAGTGGAACTCCACATATACCCTTCTAGGGGCTATATATATACTTCTAAGATCTTCTATGTGACAGAGAATGGGATAATGCTGTTTTCATTAACTCAAAATGAATTTATTCTCCTAAATGTGACCATGTTGACTATCAGTCACACCTCTCTCCTGGGTAAATCAAAACAAAAGAAAAATCAATCAATGAACAAGCAAAACGTGCATAAGCCTGGTCTCCTGCAGAGCCTTCCCCTAGCTATTCAGAGAAAGATTCTCTATTAGTGACCATTATATATTTTGTAATTAACGTTTATAAAATGCAATATTTTTAGTAAAAGAAAAGGAGTTTAAATGTCGGGATGCACCTGGCAATCAATGCTTACTGAATGAATGAATGAATACTATGTATCCACTATTTTATACTGTTTATAGTTCTAAACGATGTCATCAATGCACCAACAACGTGGAAAATTACTTGAATTATCTGAGAGCATAAGAGCATCTGCCACATCAGCAATTATTTTGCCAGTTGTTCAGAGGTTGTGAAAATTAGCACAAGCTGGCAGAAACACTGACAATATATCTGGGAGCCATTTTTTGCCTGGAATAAAGGTGATTTCTTTCAATAAAACACCATCTGCAAGATCATAGAGCATGAAAGGCATAGTGAACAAAGATCAGCATCAAACAAATCCTAAGAACATAAAGCTCCACAGAATAACTCACTTGACACCATAAGCAACTAAACAGACTGTGGCTAAGCTCTGATATCACATAGGCAAATCTGATTTGCTTACCTTTGAGGGTGGAACACGGAAATGCTAAGGTGGTTCAAGAGAAAACTCTTAAGAAGACTCTGTGTCGACGCGTTGGTGTTCTCCATGTTTCATCAGAATCAAACAGGTGGTGAGAATCTACCGTGGTTCAGGCATGGAGCTAGGTCGTTTTCACAAAGAAGTGAACAGGCATGCCTCTGGCCTCTTAAACTCACAGCCCTGGGTTTAGTACATACTGTATAAGGATTTTATTGAAAAAAGCAAGAGAAAGAGAAAGAAAAGCCAGAATTACTTTGAATGGTCTGTAAAGACTGTACTCTTAACTCCAAAACCTGAAGTCAGATGTTTTAACATATTTGTCACACCCAACTCATTTCCCTCATTCACGTCCTTCCTTTCCCCTTGCACAGGAGCACACATACCTCCACACACTCACTTTTTGGCCTGTATGGTCCCCTTTTCCCACCTCCCTTCCTGAATTTGTTAGTCTGAGCTTACTCACCCATGTCTCCCTTTTAATCTATTCTTCGTAACTCTGAGGTAAGGGTCATTTATAGATATGTTTCAAACAACAAAACAAAACCAAAAAAAACAATATTTCAGAGAAAATGAAAACCCAGCACTTGGTGGTCAAAAAACCCATTAGGGCAAATTCAGAGTTCTGTCTCTCTCCACCATTTAGCCTGGGGAGCAGCAAGGCGTTTCCCCACTCAGCTGCACCCTGAAACCCAGCTGTGTTGACTTATGCCTGATTCCCTCTTCAAACAGGGGCAAAACATCGAAGAGTGGGTCAGTTGGAGAGTCAAATACTGCTGCTGAGATTGCCACTGTGCTACCTCTAACACTGCTGCCACTGATGCAAAATTCAATTCCAGAACGTTGACAACTGGTATTCTACTTTCACAAATGCCCTAAGACTTTAACATAACCCTTCCCGATGGTAACAATCTCAGAATCCATCTAAGAGGATGACTGGCCAAGTAATGGGGGAGGAAGGCACAGGATTGGTAAGCAGGAGCACAGGGCATGGTGCAGGTGCTGACATTTTCTTATTGTGGGACTTACCTGCTTTTTGAGGAAGTCACATATGCTATCCAGACCTCTGTCTCTTCATCTGCAAAAGGAGAAAATGTATAATTAAGAATATGAAATGAACAGATTAATAAAGGTCAGAAACTGGAAGTGACTTTAAACTTCATTTGCTCTAACTTCCTCACCATCCTTAGAAGCAAACTAAAGTGAAGGAGTTCTCAAACCCACAGCTCAGTGGAATCACCTGGGCAAGTTTTTTTAAAGTGTCGATGCCCAAGCCCAGCTGATAGTAATTTCTTACTTAAATAGCCTAGGTTAAGGCTCAATATTAATACTTTTTAAAAGCTTCCCGTGGGACTCGAATATAAAACCAAATTTAAAACAATCCCTACGTGGACACACACACACACACATGACTATGGAGAAGAAAATATTGCCCACTATCAATGGAAGGACCTGCTGGAGGCAGAACTAGGATGTGAATGCCTATCTTGTGCATTCTAATACAGTGCTGTTTCCATAAACTTAAGTGGAAACAACCCACTCTATTCCCTCCAGCTGGGTACGATTTTTCTCTTTACGAAGCCACCAGAATACTTAACGCCTCTTATAAAAGTGATTGTTTTACATCCATTATATAGACTTGATGAGACGAGAAACTTCTACTTTAGAGACCACAGTGCCATTTCTGTATATTCTATAGTGTCAGGCACTGTGCTGATGTGTTCTGCGCAAAGGAATATAGGCTCAACATTTAGGATTCACCCACTGGCACCTCACTTTCCACTGGCTACCTCCTTTACCCCAGGCCTTTATTTTTCTGGGCTAATCCATCCAAATTCCTTTTCTTTTCTCATTGCTTCAATTTTTCAGGTCTTCCGTCACATCTCTGCTGAATATTGCTCTTTTGTTTTCTTTTCTCTTATTCAAAGGATTCTAACCCTTTCAAAGTACTTTCACAAGGCCAGATACAATACCTAAAACAATTAGTGCCTCTTCATCATCTTGAGATTAGTTTCACCCTTCACATACTGTTCTTGAGATTATGGTTAAAAGGCCATGAATGAAAAAGTTGCATCCTCTAAGGATGAAATGAAATTCCCTCGGGGCAACCCCAAGGCTGCGGTATATTTGAACTTCAGCTTGTACTCCATCCTCCAGTTATGCTTTGTTCTTTGTTATGGATATTTCCTACTTTCATGGAGCCTACTCCAACTTAACTCTCTCTCTCTCTTTATCAGACACATCTACACATACCTCCGTTTTGTAATGCACTGATTTTAAACATTTTTATTCTTATTTATCTAGTGCCATCATCTGTGTCTTTTATTGTTATAACTTATCTGTATTTCTAGGGTTAAGGACAATTCTAGCTCTTGTCTTTTGCAAAGTCTATGACCTCCTAGCCACTGTTTTTTTTGTTTGTTTGTTTGTTGTTTTTTTTTTTTTTGAACTTTTAAGTTCAAAGGTACAAGTGTAGATTTGTTACATAGATCTACTTGTGTCATGGAGGTTGGTTGTACAGATTGTTTCATTATTTCATCACCCAGGTATTAAGCCTAGGACTCATTAGTTATTTTTTCTGATTCTCTCCCTCCTACCACCCTCCATGCTCCAATAAGCCCCAGTATGTGTTGTCTCCTTCTATATGTCCATGTGTTCTCATTATTTAGCTTCCACTTATAATTGAGAACATGAGGTATTTGGTTTTCAGTTCCTGTTTTAGTTTATAAAGAGAATGGCCTCGGCTGGGCATGGTGGTTCATGCCTGTTAGTCCCTGCACTTCAGGAGGATGGATCACTTGAGGTTAGAAGTTCAAGACCAGCCAGGCTGACATGGGGAAACCCCGTCTCTACTAAAAATACAAAAATTAGCAAGTTGTTGTGGCTCATGCCTGTAATTCCAGCTACTCTGGAGGCTGAGGCAGGAGAATCACTTGAACTCAGGAAGAGGAGGTTGCAGTGAGCTGAGATTGCACCACTGTATTGCAGCCTGAGGGACAGAGCAAGTTTTCATCTCAATTATAGTAACATCTACAATTTACTAAGAACTTTAGTTCCAGACCCTGTACTAAGGGATTTACATTACTGTCTTCTTTGTTCCTCGTTATAACACAATACACCCATATTACTCTGCAGAGTGATTTAGAGCGTAAGTCCTGAAGTTAGATGGCCCAGATTTAAATATGATCTCCACCACTTACCAGCTGTGTAAACTTGAGTGACTTGATTTCTCTGTGTATTATTTTCTCTTTAAAATTAATATAATAATAGTGACAACCTCTTAGAGCTGTTATGAGTACTAAATTAGTTAATCATAGAAAGTGATTAGACTAAAATCTAGCACAAAGTCAGTGTGCAGAACGTCTGGTTTCTGAGAAATATTTTATTGTTTTCCAGGCACTGTATTAGGAACAGAAAAGCAAAAGAACGATCCCCTTTAATCTGAAGTTTACATTCTTACTGAAGAAACAATAAGAATATATTTTCTTAGTAAGTATGTAAGTGCTCACCTAATGAGGCAGGTGATTTTGAACCAGCTGTTTTGATATGACAAATATCAAGAGTGGTATTGTCTTTAGGTCTTTGAGGAATTACCACACTGTCTTCCACAATGCTTGAACTAATTTACACTTTCACCAACAGTGTAAAAGCATCCCTTTTTCTCTACAACCTCACCAGCATCTGTTATTTTTTGACTTTTTTATGATAGCCATTCTGGTTTCTGTGAGATGGTATCTCATTGTGGTTTTGATTTGTATTTCTCTAATGATCAGTGTTGTTGACCTTTTTGTTCATATTATTGTTGGAGGCATGTATGTCATTTCTGAAAAGTGTCTGTTCATGTCCTTTGCCTGCTTTTTTATGTTATTTTTCTTGTAAATTTGTTGAAGTTTCTCACAAATGCTGGGTATTAGACCTTTGTCCAATGCGTAGTTTTCAAACATTTTCTCCCATTCTGTAGGCTGTTTACTCTGTTGATAGCTTCTGTTGTGCACAAGCTCTTTAGTTTAATAGATCTCATTTGTCAATTTTTTGCTTTTATTGAAAACATATACACCATGGAATACTATGCAGTCATATGAAAGAATGAGACTCATGCCTTTTGCTGGGACATGAATGGAGCTGAAGACCATTATTAATATTATTATTATTATTGATGTTATTGTCACTAACTAGAACACTGCTCGCTCTGCTCCTCACTTTACATACTATGTGATCATGAATAGAGCAACTACTATCTATACACTTAACAAACAGGGGCCACACAAGATGGATTTGGACAACTAGCAGTCCTTATGTGATGCCCAGGGGAGCCTTTTCAAATGCATGGCAGACTTTTTTTTGTTTTTGTTCTCTCTCTCTCTCTCTCTCTCTCTCTCTCTCTCTCTCTCTCTCTCGTGTGTGTGTGTGTGTGTGTGTGTGTGTGTGTGTGTGTGTGTTTTAATGTGGAGAGGCATTTCTGATTGCCTTAATGACAGGAGTGCCTTTAGGGGAAAGGCAAAGAGGCAAAATAGCCCTTTCTATCCCTGTACAACAAAGAACACTCTTGCCCAAAATATCAAAGCACTCTTATTATGAAATACCATACTAAATATTTCTAAGGTCCTTCCAAGATTTAAAATACTGCAGTACTAATATTAGGCTTTTTGCTGAGATGTGACTGCCTGCCAAAGGTTTTTCTTTTTCTTTTTTTTTTTTTTTTTTTTTTGAGATGGAATATCAGTCTGCCATCCAGGCTGGAGTGTGGTGGCACAATCTCTGCCCAGTGCAACCTCCACCTCCCAGGTTCAAGCAATTCTCCTACCACAGCCTCCCAAGTAGCTAAAATTACAGGTGCCCGCCACTATGCCTGGTTAATTTTTGTATTTTTGGTAGAGTCGGGGTTTCACTCTGCTGACCAGGCTGGTCTCACACTCCTGGCATCAAGTGATCCACCCACCTTGGGCCTCCCAAACTGCTGGGCTTATAGGCATGAGGCACCACATCCGGCCTGCCAAAGGTTTTAACCTTTATCACTCATTAAAAATTTAGCTCAGCATTACTCATCAACTACCCAGTACTTAAAACACAGTGTTATGTATTTATAATTAATATGGATTAGATATTATTTTCCATGCAGTTTGGAAGATAAGTCAATTTGGAGCATCACACAGCTGCTCAGTAATGCAAACGATGCCTATTTAAATTAGCATATTACAGTGCTTTTTTAAAGTGTGGGCAGCAGCTTGGCATAGTTGGAAAAACACCGTCTGGAAGCAGAGAAACTCATTTTTTAATACTGGATCTGTCAATTATTAGCTCTGTGAATTGGGAATATTATTTACCTGTGTGGTCCCCTTTTTCTTATAATAGGGAACGAGGCAACCAAGTCTGCTTCAAAGGCTGTTGTACGAATTAGAGTGACTCTGTTTAGAAAGACTGGCATATTGGTGGCTCAATAAATGGCATTCATAATAATTTTTATTATTCTTTTTGTCATGAGGAAGATATTTATTGGTTCCTCCTACTGTGCTAAAAGGAGAAATGCAATTTTGGATCTAAGGCCTTGGAAGATAATTAAGTTTTGGTCCAGTGGATAAGTGGGTAAGTTTATGGTCACAGAATGCAACGGTCTTAATCTACGTTTTTGTTCTTTCCACAAATATGTATTGAGTTGCAATTACATACCACGTACTGTTACAGCTCCCAAAGATAAAACGCGGAGATAGTCTCTACACTCATATAGTTAGCACACTGGAGGGTATTACACTGACTCTTCAAGAAGTAGTGATCACATGCTGCATTTTCAAAATTTGTTTTTACCACCAGGCATAATGGCTCATACTTGTACTCCCAACACTTTGGGAGACTGAGGCAGGAGGATGATGTGAGTCCAGAAGTTCAAGATGAGCCTGGGCAACATGATAAGACCCCCATCTCAACAACAACAACAACAACAACAAAAATACAAAACTTGGCTGAGTGTGGCGGTGTGTGCCAGTAGTCTCGGCTACTCAGGAGGCTAGAGTGGGAGGATCACTAGAGCCCAAGAGGTCAAATTTACAATGAGCCAAGGTCACTCTATTACACTCCAGCCTGGGCAACAGAGTGAGACCTCCTCTCAAAACAACAACAACAACTTGTTTTTACAACTTTCAGGAAAGCAACTGAGAAGAGCATCACACTAGACCTATAGCAATATTTCTACTTATCATTTGTATTGCTTATGCAAAGAAATCGTAAATCTTCCAAGTATATTTTATCTATACACACACACACACACACACACACACATGCACACACACATTCAGTTACCTCTGGGAGTTAATACCATGAATATTAATGGGCATATTACTCAGGCTAGCCTTAATTTTTCTCATAATTAAGTTTGATTTATAAAGATACTTGGTTTATTATTTGAAAATATTGATTTAGCAGTAAAAATGCTTAGAGAAGGCAGGACTTTGCTTGGTCTTACAAACGAATTTAACCTGGGCAGCCCTTTTAAAAAAAATTCTTTTTATCTCCTATGAATTGATAACAAATATTATTGAGAGATTTTTACATATCTATTATTCTTATTTCAAGGCTTTCTCTGACTTATACTTACTGAACATTGTTTTGAACTCACAACTTGCAATATTACATTTCTCTTCCTGAAAAAGAGGAAAATGATTTTAATAATTTTTAAATTTATAGCCAGAACAAGCTGATCTTATTTTCAATGTAAGGATATCAAGACATACTGAATCAGGATCGACTTTCAAGATGGCTGCCTAAGAACAGCTCAGGACTTCAGCTCCCAGTGAAAGTGCAGAGGGTGAGTGGACGCCGCATTTCCAGACGAACTCTTATTGCCCACAGACCAGGAGATACCCAGGCAGAGGGGTCGCCAGCATCGCAGTCCCAGCCGGTGCGGCTGTTTTGGCCCCTGCGGGGCTGATTCCCCCCTCGCGGCTGCTGTGACCACTCCCTGTTGCTGCCGTTCTCCGTAAAAAAGCCACTGGTCTGGGAGCCCTCTTAGCTGGCGAGCAGAGCCTTGAGACGGCAGAATAGCCCATTCATCTGAAATAGCGAGTCAGGCCAGGAGATTCCTAGGCAAAAAATCCGCCAGGAGCCGGAGCCGCGGTTCGAGCCGACTCCGTGAGTCGCAGCACGGGAGATCCCGGCGCCTTTTCAACAAGCGACCGGAACGCGGGGTCGTTCAACTTAAAAGAAAAGACTCTGAGTCAGGGAGCCAGGTGATCAGGCTCGGTTGGTCCCACCCCTCCACCCCCAACAACAACGAAAACAAAAACAGTAATTGGAAACCCTCTGGGTTGAGCCCTTCAAACCAAGCACAGCTGAACCGGGACGGTCCGGCTCCGTGGGGGAGGGGCTTCCGCCATTACTGAGACTCTCCACCGCTACGGAGGCAGGCTGCCGTTGCCGAGGCAACCCGCCGTTGCCGAGGCAACCTGCCACAACAGAGAGAGTCCGCCATAACAGAGGCGGGGCCACCGTTGCCCAGACAGTTCTAACTACGCCCATATAAAAAGGACCACAGGGAAGAGCTCAGGGCAGCTGGGCGGAGCCCACAGCAGCTCAGCAAAGCCCCTGCGGGCAGGCAGAGGCTAGGCGTGCTGCTAGCTGGGCGGGTCCGACCTGAAAAAAAAAAAAAATCAAAAAAGGCAGTAGTGCAACGGAAACTCATAAAGCTCCAACTCCCTGGGACAGAGACAGACAACAGGTGGATAAACCCACAAAAATGGGTAGAAACCAGCGTAAAAAGGATGAAAACTCCCGAAACCAGAACACCTCTCCTCCTAAAAGTGATCACAACTCCTCACCAGCAAGGGAACCTGACCGGATGGAGAAGGAGGGTGATGAAATGACAAAATCAGACTTCAGAAGATGGGTAGTAAGAAACTACAATGAGCTAAAAGAACATGTTCTAACCCATCGCAAAGAAAATAGGAACCTTGAAAAAAGATTGGACGAACTGCTGACGAGAATGGACAGCATAGAGAGGAGAATAAGTGAATTGATGGAGCTGAAAAACGCAACACGAGAACTTCGTGAAGCATGCACAAGCTTCAACAGCCGAATTGACCAAGCAGAAGAAAGGATATCAGAGGTCGAAGACCAACTCAATGAAATAAAAAGAGAAGGCAAGAACAGAGAAAAAAGCGCAAAAAGGAATGAACAAAATCTTCAAGAAATGTGGGACTATGTGAAAAGACCTAATCTACGTCTGATAGGTGTACCTGAATGTGATGAAGAGAATGAATCCAAGCTGGAAAATACTCTTCAGGATATTATCCAGGAAAACTTCCCCAACCTAGCAAGGCAGACCAATATTCAAATCCAGGAAATACAGAGAACACCACAAAGATATTCCTCAAGAAGAGTAACCCCAAGGCACATAATCGTCAGATTCACCAGGGTTGAAATGAAAGAGAAAATTCTAAGGGCAGCCAGAGAGAAAGGTCGGGTTACCCACAAAGGGAAGCCCATTAGACTCACAGCAGATCTCTCAGCAGAAACCCTACAAGCCAGAAGAGACTGGGGGCCAATATTCAACATCCTTAAAGAAAAGAACTTTCAACCCAGAATCTCCTATCCAGCCAAACTCAGCTTCATAAGTGAAGGAAAAATAAAATCCTTTGTGAACAAGCAAGCACTCAGAGATTTCATCACCACCAAACCTGCTCTACAAGAACTCCTGAAAGAGGCTCTACACATATAAAGGAACAACCAGTACCAGCCACTCCAAAAACACACCAAATGGTAAAAAAGCAGCAACACAATCAAGAATCTGCATCAACTAACCAACAAAACAGCCAGGTAGCATCAAAATGACAGCATCAAATTCACACATAACAATACTATCCCTAAATGTCAATGGACTAAATGCCCCAATCAAAAGACACAGACTGGCAAATTGGATAAAAAGCCAAAACCCATCAGTGTGCTGTATCCAGGAAACCCATCTTACATGCAAGGATACACAAAGGCTCAAAATAAAGGGATGGAGGAAGATCTACCAAGCAAATGGAGAGCAAAAAAAGGCAGGAGTTGCAATTCTCATCTCTGATAAAATAGACTTTAAAGCAACAAAGATCAAAAGAGACAAAGAAGGACATTACATAATGGTAAAAGGATCACTGCAACAAGAAGAGCTAACGATCCTAAATATATATGCACCCAATACAGGAGCACCCAGATACATAAGGCAAGTTCTTAATGACTTACAAAGAGACTTAGACTCCCACACAATAATAGTGGGAGACTTTAACACCCCATTGTCAATATTAGACAGATCAACCAGACAGAAAATCAACAAGGATATCCAGGACCTGAACACAGACCTGGAACGAGCAAACCTAATAGACATTTACAGAACTCTCCACCCCAAATCCACAGAATATACATTCTTCTCAGCACCACATCACACCTACTCTAAAATTGACCACATAATTGGCAATAAATCACTCCTCAGCAAATGCAAAAGAACAGAAATCATAACAAACAGTCTCTCAGACCACAGTGCAATCGAGTTAGAACTCAGAATGCAGAAACTAACTCAGAACCGCACAGCTTCATGGAAACTGAACAACTTGCTCTTGAATGTTGACTGGATAAACAATGAAATGAAGGCAGAAATAAAGATGTTCTTCGAAACCAATGAGAACGAAGACACAACATACCAGAATCTCTGGGACACATTTAAAGCAGTCTCTAGAGGAAAATATATAGCAATGAGTGCCCACATGAGAAGAAAGGAGAGATCGAAAATTGACACCCTATCATCAAAATTGAAAGAGCTAGAGGAGCAAGATCAAAAAAACTCAAAACCTAGCAGAAGACAGGAAATAACTAAGATCAGAGCAGAACTGAAGGAAATAGAGACACAAAAAACTCTTCAAAAAATCAATAAATCCAGGAGCTGGTTTTTTGAAAAGATCAACAAAATAGACAGACCACTAGCCAGATTAATAAAAAAGAAAAGAGAGAATAACCAAATTGATGCAATAAAAAACGATAAAGGGGATATCACCACAGATTCCACAGAAATCCAAACCATCATCAGAGATTATTACAAACAACTCTATGCACATAAACTAGTAAACCTGGAAGAAATGGATAAATTCCTGGACACCTGCAACCTCCCAAGCCTAAACCTGGAAGAAGCCGAAACCCTGAATAGACCAATAACATGGTCTGAAGTCGAGGCAGCAATAAAGAGCCTACCACCCAAAAAAAGCCCAGGTCCAGATGGGTTCACAGCTGAATTCTACCAGACATACAAGGAGGAGCTGATACCATTCCTTCTGAAACTATTCCAGACAATCCAAAAAGAGGGAATCCTTCCCAAATCATTTTACGAGACAAACATCATCCTGATACCAAAACCCGGCAGAGACTCAACAAGAAAAGAAAATTTCAGGCCAATATCCATGATGAACATAGATGCAAAAATCTTCAATAAAATACTGGCAAACCGATTGCAACAGCATATCAAAAAGCTCATCCACCATGATCAAGTAGGATTCATCCCGGGGATGCAAGGCTGGTTCAACATACGCAAGTCCATAAACGTAATTCACCACATAAACAGAACCAAAGACAAAAACCACATGATTATCTCGATTGATGCAGAGAAGGCTTTTGACAAAATTCAACAACCCTTTATGCTAAAAACCCTCAATAAACTAGGTATTGACGGAACGTATCTCAAAACAATAAAAGCTATTTATGACAAACCAACAGCCAATATCATACTGAATGGGCAAAAACTGGAAGCATTCCCTTTGAAATCTGGCACTAGACAAGGATGCCCTCTCTCACCACTCCTATTCAATATAGTACTGGAAGTTCTAGCCAGAGCAATCAGGCAAGAAAAAGAAATCAAGGGTATCCAAATTGGAAAGGAGGAAATCAAATTGTCTCTATTTGCAGATGACATGATGGTATATCTGGAAGACCCCATCATCTCAGCCCAAAATCTCCTGAAACTGATAAACAACTTCAGCAAAGTCTCAGGATACAAAATCAATGTGCAAAAATCACAAGCATTCCTATACACCAGTAATAGACTTCAAGAGAGCCAAATCAAGAACGAACTGCCATTCACAATTGCTACAAAGAGAATAAAGTACCTAGGAATACAACTAACAAGGAACGTAAAGGACCTCTTCAAGGAGAACTACAAGCCATTGCTCAACGAAATAAGAGAGGATACAAACAGATGGAGAAACATTCCATGTTCATGGTTAGGAAGAATCAACATCGTGAAAATGGCCATACTGCCCAAAGTAATTTACAGATTCAACGCTATTCCCATCAAGCTACCAATGACCTTCTTCACAGAACTGGAAAAAACCACCATAAACTTCATATGGAACCAAAAGAGAGCCCGCATAGCCAAGTCAATTCTAAGCAAAAAGAACAAAGCGGGAGGCATCACACTACCGGACTTCAAACTATACTACAAGGCTACAGTAATCAAAACAGCATGGTACTGGTACCAAAACAGAGATATAGACCAATGGAACAGAACAGAGGCCTCACAGGAAATACAACATACCCATAACCATCTGATCTTCGACAAACCTGACAAAAACAAGCAATGGGGAAAGGACTCCCTGTTTAATAAATGGTGTTGGGAAAACTGGCTAGCCATGTGCAGAAAGCAGAAACAGGACCCCTTCCTGACACCTTACACCAAAATTAACTCCAGATGGATTAAAGACTTAAACATCAGACCTAATACCATAAAAACCTTAGAAGAAAATCTAGGCAAAACCATTCAGGACATAGGTGTAGGCAAGGACTTCATGACCAAAACGCCAAAAGCAATGGCAACAAAAGCCAAAATAGACAAATGGGACCTAATCAAACTCCACAGCTTCTGCACGGCAAAAGAAACAGTCAGTAGAGTGAATCGGCAACCAACAGAATGGGAAAAAATTTTTGCAGTCTACCCATCTGACAAGGGGCTGATATCCAGAATTTACAAAGAACTAAAGCAGATCTACAAGAAAAAAACAAACAAGCCCATTCAAAAATGGGCAAAGGATATGAACAGATACTTTACAAAAGAAGACATACAGGAGGCCAACAAACATATGAAAAAATGCTCATCATCACTGGTCATCAGAGAAATGCAAATCAAAACCACATTGAGATACCATCTCACACCAGTTAGAATGGCGATCATTAAAAAATCGGGAAACAACAGATGCTGGAGAGGATGTGGAGAAATAGGAACACTTCTACACTGTTGGTGGGAATGTAAATTAATTCAACCATTGTGGAAGACAGTGTGGCGATTCCTCAAGGACCTAAAAATAGAAATCCCATTTGACCCAGCAATCCCATTACTGGGTATATATCCAAAGGATTATAAATCATTCTACTACAAGGACACGTGCACACGAATGTTCATTGCAGCACTGTTTACAATAGCAAAGACCTGGAACCAACCCAAATGCCCAACGATGATAGACTGGATAGGGAAAATGTGGTACATATACACCATGGAATATTATGCAGCCATCAAAAACGATGAGTTCACGTCCTTTATAGGGACATGGATGAACCTGGAAACCATCATTCTCAGCAAACTGACACAAGAGCAGAAAATCAAACACCGTATATTCTCGCTCATAGGCGGGTGTTGAACAATGAGAACACATGGACACAGGGAGGGGAGCACTACACACTGGGGTCTGTTGGGGGGAATGGGGGAGGGGCGGGGGGTGGGGAGGTGGGAAGAGATAGCATGGGGAGAAATGACAGATACAGGTGAGGGGATGGAAGGCAGCAAAGCACACTGCCATGTGTGTACCTATGCAACAATCTTGCATGTTCATCACATGTACCCCAAAACCTAAAATGCAATAAAAAAAAAAAGAAAAAAAAAAAAAAAAAAAGACATACTGAATCAATATTAAATGTTTGAATTACCCCATTTAAATCTGCCATATATCTCTGCCCCAAAATACCAGTGACCTTTGGTTGACACCTCAAAAATAGTCAATCATATAAATTTACATTATCCAAATAAGCTTTGGGTATCCATTACATCACATGTACTATAGTGGATACTAATGAATAAGTTATTAAATTATGGCTCATAACTTAAGGAGCTTATAGTCTAATAGAGAAAACAGTCATATTCATGTTCAAAGGCTATCATAGCAAGTAGGTATTATAAGTATATCACAGAGGAGGGAATGATTATCTGGCTGGGCAAATGTCTGGGAAAAGAATTTTAGGACCCAGGCAGTTGATTTATTACAATAGAGTAGATATTAGTTAAACAAAATTCCCTCTGTTAGGGGCTTACAAAGACACAGAGAACGTTATCAACAATTACCACAATAAGTCAGAGTGCTTGAATTTCCTTTTCCACTTCACTCCTCTTCCTGGAGTGACTGGCAGAGAGTTAACAGTGTGTTTCTTAACAGAAATTAGGAGAGAACCTGCAGTTTGAAATCAATGAGAGTTACCTAAAACAAGAAATGTCTACAAACACACATTGAACTCTGCCTCTGAAGAGCCAGCACTGGAAAACATATCCATACTCTAAATTCTCACCACCACCCCCAATCTGGTAAAGCAACTATCAAAGTCAATTTTCATGCAGTGTCCACTCACAATGCTTGCTCAGCTAAACTCAATTCATGAAAACATATTACCAAAAAGCACAACGATGTCATTGGTGTTGATGGTAATACTCCATTACATTTTGGACTGTCCCATGTTCTAACATTTAACTTGTACCAAAGCCCTGCTCATTGGTTTATATACTCTATCTTTCATAACAGAGTACTAAAGCTTAGAGATAGTAAATAAGTAACTTTAGGCCATATAGCTAAAAGAGAAGTAATAAAAGCATGGTTTATAGTCCTCTTACTTAAGCGTTTTGTTTTAAGGAACTTTGTGAAGCATATCTGTCTAAATATTGAGCTGCCAAAACAGTATTCTAAATATCAACTGTGACTTAGGGCTATTATGATTTGTGAGCTAAAATTTATTTCTCTTCTCAAGCTATTGTGCAGAAGATGACATCAAAACTATTTTCAGACAAAATCTGTCAGTCTAATAAACTTATTAGAATTTTATAATGTTATAATTAAAAATAATCATCTTCAACTTTGTATAACTCACTTAACTGACTACAACATGTATTTGTAATGTTAACATTCAACATATTATTCTTAGGGTCTTACTCAAGGCTATGTGAAATTGCCACCCAATTAGCTATGAATCTGCGCTTTCTCACCCACACAAGAAAGTATATTGGAATTCATGTGAGTGACAAAATAATGTATAAACTCTGATCTAAGTAATAGCAAAAAGTAAGTTTTTACAAACTTTTGTACCTTAATTATTATTGTTAGGACAATGATTGTAATACTCCTCACAACAGACCAAGACTCACCAGGTGCCACAATATTGCCATTTAGAAGATTGATTTATTCATTTATCCTATGATATTTGTGTTTTTTTGCTTTATTATGAAGTCATGTTTAAAATGTATCTTCAAATACTAACATGGTAACTTTGCTTCAATCTCTTTTGAAATTCATTTTTAAAAACTGATAGTAATTACAATAATAAAATGACTAGATAACATTGTTATAGTATTTCACAATTTACCAAGTACTTTCACACCTATTATACTTGATTTCCAATAATCTTGTGATATGTTCAGCAATTCCCATTTCACAGATAAAGCAGCTCAGATTTATAAAAGATATGTTGTGAATATGAAAAACTGTGTTTACGGACAATATGATTATTCTAAGGTTAGTGTGCTTATAAAATAGAATTAGAAATGCTCAAATTCAGAGAGAATTACCTCATCCACCAAATAAGAAAGAGTAAGATTAACCTGGTATTCCTAATTCTGATTGGCTTGCCTATATCAATGCAGTTAATTAATATACAACTGCAAATTAGCTTTTGCAGGCAGAGAAATGTCAGCGGGTTTCTTCTTGTCCTCCTGCTAAGTGGAGGACATTAAATCATTATTACACATAATAGTTCCTAATTTGCAGGTGAAAATATTAGCTCCCCAATGCATAAAAAATCATTTTGAGTCTGAAGGTCAACCGTTACATATAGGATTGTTTTTGTTTCCTGCTGGTCATTTTGTAACAGGGTTTAATGGTTACTATAGTATATTTCTTCCAAAGTGAATTATGATCTAGACCTCATCTCTTTATCGTTCACTTAAAGATGACATAACTAGGAGACCAGATTGCCAGCTGCATTTTCCTAATAAAGGAAAGGAAGCTCAGAGATGTTAAGTGGCTCACCAAAGATCACACAGAAAAATTTGACTGCTTGGTGAAGCTTCCAGATTGTTACAAGCCTGGGAAGAAGTCGATCAATCTATTTCTTCTTGCTTATCTGTCTCTGCTCTGCCCTTATAATTCTTCACCCCATGACATTCAAGGGGACAGTGGCAAATGCAGTGGCTTTATCAGCAGCAAATACAGTCTGTGAATAAGACTCCAGTTACTGATGGAGAAGACTGGGACTTGGTATTGCAGTGTTCTATCTGCTGGGTAGGCAATTCATTAAAACAGATATCTAGTGTTTTAATCACTCTGCCAAACCACCATCTGTTTCTATCCCAGCCTCTTCCCAACCCTAAACATCCCCTATACCTCCTGCCATAGTCCCAGTCAGGCTTTGGTCTAGGAATAGACAGCTTGTGAGTGGAAAGTCGGAGGCCTGTGCTATAACTCATCTTTTGGGCATGACAGAACAAGCTGTTGGATGCTGTGAATATGCAGAGCAGGTCTTGCTGGGCAAAATTCTGGATCGGAGAAGAGGATGGCTCCCACTTGGTGGAAACAAATGCTTCCTCTATCTTTCCATCCCCCACTCGAAATAGTTACCAATCCTTTGAAAGTCTAGAAAATATTTCAGAGGCCAAGAGCAAGCCTACTGAATGAAGGAATATGGATTCCTATACTTGGGAGAGGAATTAAGATCAAAGGTGTCAGCTTACTATTAATAGTATGACTATTATTTTATAGGTTTCCACTATGAGGTGGGACCATTCCAAGTACTTGTATACACTAACTCATTTATCCCTAAAGTAAACTTGCTAGGTAGTTACTTCTGTCCCCATTTTACAGATGAGGAAACTGAGAAAGACTCAGACTGCTTAGGTAGGTCATTAATTCATGGTCACAGCTATTATGTGGTAGAGACTGGATATTAACTCTGATTTTTTTGACAAGTCTTGTATCCTTAATAATCATTATGTCACAGAAATTTTAGCAACGAGCTGTCTTAAATGACAATTTTATGCTGTTACTTACAATATGTATTGCTCTCATGGCAACTGGTAAGGTTTTACTTTGTGCTATTTTTTTTTTAAATAATCTCTTCTATAAAGTAACAAAGGAAACTAAGGCTCAGAAATTTACTCTGACTCAGTGATGAGAATCCTTGCTGCCTCAGCCCGAAGCTTTTTCTAAGCAATACTTAGCCATGAAGGCTGTCCCAGGCCTCAATGCTTTGATATAGATATTAGAAATCTTTTCTAATTGATATCAAGACTCATCACTTGCTTAACCTGCAGGGGAATGATGCATCATTCATGGCAAGCAAAGTGCAACAGCCATCTTGTAACTAGCTTGCTTTCTGGATTTATTGTGGTCATATTGGTAGGACAAGCAGGTCCAGGGACATAATTTTCAGTGCTCCTTGCAAAATAAAAATGTGGGGTCTCTTGTTTCCAAATTATAAAAAATTTCAAGATACTGGCAATGGATTATTAAACACAGCATGAGGCCCTTTGGAGAGTGAGATCCCACATAGCAGTGCAAACTGTGTGCCCATGAACCCAGCCCTGACTGTTCACCTGTCACAGTTCATGCCTCCGGAAAAGGCCTTATTTTCCCCCACCCTATTCTTCTCATAGAACCTGGAGTGGAAAGAATGCTGGACTGGGAGAGACTATAGCCTGGGTCTTGGTTTTGAGTATGCTGTCAACTAGCTCTGTGACTTTAAGTTCGCCATTTAATCTCTGGTGCTGAGAGTCCTCAAAAACTCTTAAGACTCAACTAGGTGATCAATCTCTAAAGTCTGTCCAAAGTGCCCAGCTTACAACTCTTAGTCCACCCACTTCATTCTCTTACTCTACTTAACTTCATTTATCTTTTTCAATTTCCCTTTCTGCCAGTGCAACTATAAAACTAATCAGCTGCTGTAACACCTGAGCCACAGTCAACCAGAGCCTTCACTCTCCCCAGCCCCCTCAGCATGCTGGGAAAACACACCTCACACTTCAATTATGAGGTCACTGTTGCTCATGCTCAATTGCCTCTGACTCAGATGCCCATCCCAGGACATTAGAGAATGCTATTTTAAGACTGGTAACAAGGAGGGAAATAAAGAACCCTGTTTAGTGTATCAACTCCATGTTAGTGAGAGAAACAGCAGGAAATATTTTTCCAAAGGGACACATTTGTTAAAATTATGTATTTCTTGCACTTTTTAAAACAACGATTTCTGAATCATGAAGATAAGATGCACTAAAATTGTTTATTTATGTATACTGCAGAAAAAAAAAGTTATTTTTCAAACCATAAACTCTACCCTGTGAAAAATTATGGTGATGTCGATGTAACCTATCTTTCCTCCCTCTCTAATTTCTTTCCCTGGTCCTCTCTACTGACAATAAATACATCTGTTCTCTTTTGATCTCACTCTTATTCCCTGAATCTAAACCAGGTCTTATGTGATTCTTCCTTTAAAACTCTTTATTAGTCTTCTTTAGGTCCACTCATCCCCCTACTACCACCCACCTCTGTAACCTCCTCCCCAAGAGATGGAATGGCTACTCTCTTCTCTCTGCCTTTAGGGAACATACCTTTTTACCTCTATGTTAAAGAGTATCTTGCTCTTAGCTTGAACCAAATTTGGGAGTTTCCCAAATCCTGTGACTCTTTCAAAGAAGCGCTGAAATTCTACCTTCCAGCTACACTCCCCGATTTCCACACCTCCAAACTGATGTGATTCTTCTCTTAATACAACCTTCTCACAATACTTACCACTTATTTTCTGTTCAATGTTTATTGTAGTAAAAGACATATAACATTGACCATCTTAACTATCTTAAGTGTACAGGTCAGCAATATTAAACACATTCATAATGTTGTGCAGCCATCACCACCAGCCACCTTCATAACTCTTTTCATTTTGTAAAACTGAAATCGTATGCCCTTTATACCATCACTCTTCATTCCCTCATCCCTTGTCATCCACCATTCTACTTTCTGTCTCTATGATTCCAAGTATCTTGTTTAAGTAGAATCATACAGTATATGTCTTTTTTAGTGACTGACTGATTTCACTTAGCATATTGTTCTCAAGCATCATCTGGGTTGTAGCATATTGTGGAGGGTTTTCTCCCTTTTTCAGGTTGAATAATATTTCTTTGTACGTGTATACCATTTTTAAAAATCCATTTATTCATTGATTAACATAGATTGCTTCTACATTTTACCTACTGTGTCTAATGCTGTCATAAAGCTGGGTCTACAAAATATATTTTTGAGACTCTACTTTCAAATTTTAGATGTATGTGCAGAAGTGGAAATGTTTGGCCCTATGGTAGTTCTATTTATAATTTTTTGAATAATCTGTATACTGTTTCTCACAGCAGCTGTATCATTTTACATTCCTACCAATAGTTCACAAGGGTTCTAATTTCTGCACATTCCCTCCAACATTTTTTTTCTTTTTTCTTTTTCTTTTTTCATAATAGCTTGGGCATGAGGTGGCAACTCATAGTAGTAGTTAGCTTTGATTTGCATTTCCCTAATGATTAGTGATGCTAAGCATCTTTTCATGAACTCATCAGCTATTTGTATTTCTTTGAAGAAAAGTTTATTCAAGTATTTTGCCCATTTTTAAAATCAGGTTGATTTTGGTGGTGGTGTTGAGTGTTAGGAGTTCTTTATACATTTTAAATGCCAGTATCTTATCAGATACATGATTTACAAATATTTTCTCCCATTCAGTTTGATTTTGGTGGTGTTGTTGAGTGTTAGGAGTTCTTTATACATTTTGAATACCAATCTCTTATCAGATACATGATTTACAAATATTTTCTCCCATTCTGTGGGTTGCCTTTGTACTCTGTTGATAGTGTATTTTTTTTTATTTTCATAAATTTCAGTTTCTGTATTTTTTTCTTTTGTTGCCTGTGCCTTTGGTATCATATTAAGGAAATAATTGCCAAAGCCAATGTGGTGAAGACCTTGTCCTACATTTTCTTTCAAAAATTTTGTTATTCTCTCTCTCTCTCTCTCTCTCTCTCTCTCTCTCTCTCTCTTTTCTTTCTTTTGCATGTGTATATCCAGTTTTCCTACTACCATAGGCTGAAAAGACTGTCTTTACCCATAAAATAATCTCAGTAGCCTTGTCAAAAATCTTAATCATATATATGAAAGTTTACTCATGGGCTCTCCATTCTATTTCACTGGTTTGTACATCTGTCTTAAGTCAGTACAATAAACTAAAAAGTGTGAGTCCTCACAAACAAAAAGGTTTGTTCTTTATTTCTTTTCTTTTTTATTAATACATAATATTTGCACATGTTTATGGAATACATGTGATATTTTGATACTTCATAAATATATACTAATCAATTCAGGGTATTTAAGTTATCCATCACCTTGAATATTTATCATTTCTTTGTGTTGGAACATTTCAAATCTGCTTTTCTAATTATTTCAAAATATACAATGTATTATCTTTAACTATAGTCGCTCTACTGTTCTAGCAAACATTGGAACTTATTCCTTCTCTCTAATGGTATTTTTGTACCCATTAAGCCACCTTTCTTCATTTGTCCCACCCCTCTGTACCTACCACACACATATACACATACCCTTCCCAGACTTTGTTAACTATCATCTTACTCTTTAACTTCATGAAATCAACTTTTTTAGCTCTCACATATCAGTAAAAACATGTGATATTTTATATTTATCTTTCTGTGCCTCGCTTATTTTACTTAACAGAATGACTTCCATTTCCATTCATTTTGCTTCAGAAGACAGAATTTTGTTCTTTGTTATGGCTGAGTAGTATTCCATTGGGTCTGTATACCACATTTTCTTTATTCATCCACTGAGGGACACTTAGGTTGATATCATATCTTTACTATTACAAATAATGCTGCCATAAACACAAAGATGCAGATGTCTCTTTGATATACTGATTTCCTTTCCATTGGATAAGTACCAAGTAGTGGGATTGCCATATTTTATGATAGTACTGTTTTTAGTTTTTTGAAAAATATTCATAATGGAAATGTTTTCCATAATGAAAATTTGTATTCCTACCAACAACATATTACCAAAAAGACACAAAATAACAAATGTCAGGAAGCATGCAGAGATAAGGGAACTCTTATACAGCTTTGTTATTTTTCAAAATTGTTTTGGCTACTGAGATTCCATTTTATATTGTGTTTTATCTATTTCTGTAAAAAATGTCATTGTGGTTTTGATAATGATTGCATTGAATCTGTAGATCACTTTGGGCAGTATTGACATTTTAACAATATTAACTCTTCCAACACATGAATATAGAAGATGATTCCATTTATTTGTGTCTTCTTTAATTTCATGCAGCAATGTTCTGTAGTATTTATTGTAAAGTCTTTCACTTCCTTGGTGAATTCTTAAGTGTTTCACTCTATTTAATGCTATTATAAATGGGACTGTTTTGTAATTATTTTTAGATTGCTCATTGTTAGTATATAAATGTGAAACTGAGTTTTGTGTGTTGACTTCGTAACCTTTTCCTTTCCTGAATCCTTTTATTAGTTCGATTAGTTTTTTTCTGGGATAGTTAACTTTTCTATATCTAACACCATATTATCTGTAAACAGAGATAATTTTGGTGCTTTATTTTCAAGGTGAACACTTTCCTCCTCTTCAATTTTTTGGCAAAGTTTGAGAGAGATTGTGATTAGTTCTTTAAACATTTCATATATTTCATCACCAAAGCCATTGACTCCAGGACTTTCCTTTGTTGGGAGATTGTGCTGCTATAAACACGCATGTGCAGGTGTCTTTTTCAAATAATGACTTATTTTCCTCTGGGTAGCTACCCAGTAATGGGATTGCTGGATCAAATGGTGGTTCTACTTTTAGTTTTTCAAAGAGTCTCCACACTGTTTTCCATAGCAGCTCTACTAGTTTACATTCCCACCAGCAATGTAGAAGTGTTCCCTGTTCACCACATCCATGCCAAAATCTACTGTGTTTTTATTTTTTATTTTTTTTTTATTATGGTTAGTCTTCCAGGAGTGAGGTGGTATCTCATTGTAGTTTTGATATGCGTTTACCTTATCATTAGTAATGGTAACCATTTTTTCATATGTTTATTGGCCATTTGTATATCTTCTTTTGAAAATTTTCTATTCATGTCCCTACCCCGCTTTTTGATAGGATTGTTTATTTTGTTCTCACTGATTTGTTTGAGTTCATTGTAGATTCTGGATATTAGTACTTTGTCAGACGTATAGATTGTGAAGATTTTCTCCCACCCAGTGGGTTGTCTGTTTACTCTGCTGACTGTTCCTTTTGCCATACAAAAGCTCTTCAGTTGAATTAGGTTCCGGCTGTTTATCTTTGTTTTTATTGAAGTTCTTGGTCATGAAATCCTTGCCTAAGCCAATATCTAGAAACTATAAAAATTTTAGAAGATAACATTGGAAAAACCAAAATGTTATCTTCTAGATTTTTTATTGTTTCAGGTCTTAGGTTTAAGTCCTTAATCCATCTTGAGTTGATTTTTGTATAAGGTGAGAGATGAGGATGCAGTTTGATTCTCCTGCATGTTCCCAGTCAATTATCCCAGCACCATTTCTTGAAAAGGGTGTCCTTTCCCCACTTCATCTTTTTGTTTGTTTTGCTGAAGATCAGTTGGCTGTAAATATTTGGGTTTATTTCTGGGTTCTCTATGCTGTTCCACTGGTCTATGTGCCTATTTTTGTACCAGTACCACACTGTTTTGGTGACTATGGCCTTACATGTAGTTGGAAATCAGGTAGTGTGATGCCTCCAGATTTGTTATTTTTGCTTAGTCTTGCTTTGGCTATGCAGGCTGTTTTTTGGTTCTATATCAATTTTAGAATTGTCTTTCTAATTATATGAAGAATGATGGTGGTACTTCGATGGGAATTGCATTGAATTTGTAGATTGCTTTTGGCAATATGTTCATTTTCACAATATTGATTCTACCTATCCATGAGTATGGGATGTGTTTCTGTTTGTGTCATGTATGATTTCTATCAGCAGTGTTTTGTAGTTTTCCCTGTAGAGGTCTTTTGAGTTCTTGGTTAGGTATATTCCTAAGTATTTTTTCCCTTTGAGAACTGGAACAAGACAAGGATGCCAAGTCTCACCACTCCTCTTCAACATAGTACTGGAAGTCCTAGCCAGAGCAATCAGTTAAGAGAAAGAAAGGGTATCCAAATTGGCAAAGAAGAAGTCAAACTGTCACTGTTTGCTGATGATACAATCATGTACCTTGAAAACCCTAAAGACTCCTCCAGAAAGCTCCTAGAACGGATAAAAGAATTCAGCAAAGTTCCCAGATACAAGACTAATCTACACAAATCAGTAGCTCTTCTACACACCAACAGTGACCAAATGGAGAATCAAATCAGGAACTCAACTTCTTTTACAATAGCTGCAAAAATAAAAAAAGAAAACCACCACTGTTACTTAAAAAGCCTTTTTCTAGTAGATGTGCCATCAGGCCTTGTTCAAAAACAATTTCTGTTGATTTTTTTTTTCTTTTGATGTGCCATACTGTCCTGTTTCTCCGTATGCCTTTGACTTTTTGTTCAAAAGTGGATATTTGGATCTAATAATATGGTAACTCTGAAAATCAGATTTCAGATTTTTTTTAGGGGGTGCGATTGTTTTTGCATATTTATTTTTATTGTTTTTATTGTTATATGCTGTCTCTGGGCCAAGGATTATTCATGTGAACTTAAAGTCTTCTTGGGTCTCTTCTGAGCCTACACATTTCCCTAGGTATGACTGGTTATTTCCTAATTTTTTCCATATAAGCAATTGTTCTTGAATGCCCTGGTCCTTAATGTGTAGCTCTCCAAAAAAAAAAAAAAAAAAAGGAAGGGAGAAGGGCAGTGGCCCTTTAAATCCCCAGGAAGTCACTTCAGCTGGATGGGGAGAGGCTTGCAATACTTAAGGGAGTTGTTGAACAACAATGGCCACCCACCTCTTTATCTGTATGTTTTGGTCAAAAGCAGCAATCAGAGTACAGATCTCTCATATTTGTATGACAGGGTCTTTTTGCCCACCCTGACTCCCACAAACTGTGTGCAGAATGCTCCAGGAACACATGTAAGGCTGTCTAGCATGGGACTTGGGGAGGAAGATGGGTAACAGCCACAGTGTTAATTCCTGAAATGTACTGAAATTAACCACAATTTACTATCCATGCCTTATTTTCAAAGTTGCAAGCCTTCAAAAGCCTCCAGAGTTCCCAAATAGTTACCTTAGACAGATTCTGTCATTGCAATTGTTGTCTAGGTGGGGAGACAGATTCCTGATGCTTCCTACTCTATATTCCCAGAATACTTCTCCAATACTTGCAACTTCTTGGTGTTGAATAAAATTATGTATGCACATGCCTATCTCCCCTACTAGCCTGTAACCAACAGGAAGAAAACGAATAAGGCTTCAGTGGCTGAAAAGTGCGACTTGATTACAGAATCACAGTGTTTGTTGAATGAGTGTCTGTGAACTGCTATCAGAGTAATAAGTTAAAATGTAACAACGGATTTGAATCTAATCTCAGCTGACCTTTCCTCCTCAGTGTTCTTTGTTCATGTTTCTCAACCTCTGAGTCTATCAAGTGCCAAGTAAGAGTCTGTTTCTCTGAAATAATTCAACTGTCCTGTTAATTTGTGTTAAGTAGTACTTTATCAGAGCCAAGCTTTTAAGTCCATTAAAAGTCTTACAGCTTGTCTCAAAGCTGGAAACACTATAAAAGACAACATCAATTCTGTGGCTCTGCCCTGCACTTAGAACAAGCTGATGCATTCACTCTAAGTCTCTAGATCAGTCTGCAGGACCTTCAGAATGGCCCCACAAAATAAGAGTAGGCCATGGAGTGTCATTTCTTCTGAGATATGAAACAGGCTGTCCTGACCTCCAGAATACCTCATAGAGATATCAGCTGGAGAATTAACTAATATTATCCTCAAATACTTTTCTCAAGCCCTTAAAATACACTTTTTAAATCTCTGCATATGGAGAGTAACTTATTGCTCCTCTTCTCAACTTTGGTACCTGTGTCCATCTAATGATCAGTTCCTCCTCCTGAGAAAGAAAGAGATGCTGATCTGATTGATCAGAGTGCAGGGCTGTTACTAATCTATATTTCACTAGGGGATGATGTTACTCTGACCCAAAGTTAACACTATTGCATAGCACATCATCTTTTGTCTCTTCTCAAGAAGACTTACCTTAATAAGGACATTCTAACCAAATTCTCTCTTTCTCTCTTTTCTGCAAGCTCTGAACTTCTATTTGAGTATATATATTTGACCAGAGCTACTGGCACATCTAAAACTGCTGACTTTAATATTTTATTGATTCCATTAATGATCACAATGGAGGTTCTAACCCATGCAATGAGTCAAGAAAATAAATTAGAGGCATAAGGACTGGGAAAAAGAGGGAAAGAAACCTCTATTTGTGAATGATATGATTATATATAAAATTAATTCTACAAATAAATCAATTTAATTATGAAAAGCATTTAGCAAGGTAGGTGAATACTAACAATAATTTTAAAATGTACTTGTCTTCTCAAAATCCTACTTAAAAACATAGAAAATAAACTATATCTGATTGGAGGTTATTAAAACATACACCTTGGAAATATTCTAACAAAAGTTTTTGAAGACTCCATTAGAATTTTAAAAGCCAAGAAGAAGTTAAGGGAAAATTTATTCTTCTAGGGATCAGGAGTTCTTATATTATTTAAAACAATAATTGGAAATCGAAAGGCAAATTGAACAACAGATCACAATGGACTGTTTTAAAACAGATTTACAGATATGTGAAATGCCAGTCAGATCTGTGGGAAAAAAAGGAATTATTCCCAAAATTGAACTTAATAAAATAATTTTTCCTGTATAGAATAAAAATATTGGACCTCTTTGTCACTTCTATATAAAAATAACAAATTGAGACAGATAAAGGACTTAAGTTTCAAAACCTACATTTTAAAATGTTTGGAAAAACTATAAATGATTGTCTCTTAGAATATGGGCTAGGCAAATTCTTTTCATAAACAAGTTACAAAAATTGCTAGCTATATAAGAAAAGGGTGATAATTTGGGTTCTAATAAAACTAAAAACTTTTCATTTTTTCAATATATACCTTGAATCAAATGAAAGATTGGAGAAACAGGAGATATTTGCAATACATGTAGCTAATAAAGTATTACACTCAAGAACATATAAATAAATCTACTCATTATTAAAAGAGGGCAAATCTAAGAAACATAAGTAGGTTTCATAGAAGAAAAAATAAATTTAGTCAATGCAGCCAATAAACACATTAGAAGATATTTATGACCATTGTCAGGTTGAGTTGGATCAGAGGTCGGTCTTTTTGAGATAATAATTGATGATATTCCAGTAATGGATGCTTGTCTTTCTGGGTCCATGAGTGACTATCATGAACAGAGACTTTCTGTTGCCACTAGTCCAAGATGGATGTGTAAGGTAAGCAAGACCTTAATATAATGAATGTCTTCTTATTTATGCCACAGAAAATTACTTAATATAGAAAAATTTTGTGTGTGTCCAATGATAAACGAAAAAAAATTAAAAGGTAGTACAGTGAACAGTTGCAGAATGATGAACGTAGTAAATTCTAAGTGCTGACATAGTGTCTGACACAATGGTCGGCAGAATAGATATAAAAAGTATACATTTGTGGTCATTGGAGATTTCTCCAAAAATCAATTTGATCAGGGACCTTAAAGGAAAAAAGAAGAAGATCATGTAGCTATCTAGAAGAGTGTATTCTAAGATAAGCAAAGGCAAGTACATCAGCCTTGAGGTGAGAGAAAGCATGACCTATTGAGGCATTACATGGATGCTAGAGTAGCTGGAGTATGCTGAAAGGGGGGACTCAAAATAAGACCAGAAAGATCATCTATTTTGAGGTCACAGATCTATTTTACAGGCAAACCTAAATATTTTGAATTTTGTTGCTAATGAAAGAGTTTTGAGCCATTGTGAACTGAGTTATTCTCCAAAAGTATCACTAAGGCTTCTCTGTTGAAATTTGAGATTGGGGTCAAAGTAGAATCATGGAGACCTATTAGGAGCCTATTGGTAGTGGTGGTCAAATTGGGAAGAATTAGTTGTATTGTGCAAAATCTGAGAGTAGAACTGAGAGAATGTGGTGATTAGACACAAGAGAGATACAAGAAAAGGGAAAAATAAGTCAAATGTGACATCATGATTTGGAGCTTGACCAGTTGAAAGAATGAGTACTTTATGGATATTACACATGTGGAGAAACAGAATTTGGAGAGAAAATCAAGAGTTTGGTTTTGGTCATGCTAATTGTGAGATAGCTATCTGATATCTAAATGTAGGTAGAAGAGGCTCTTGGATATATTAGAGAG
This sequence comes from Saimiri boliviensis, assembly GCF_048565385.1. Taxonomy (NCBI): domain Eukaryota; kingdom Metazoa; phylum Chordata; class Mammalia; order Primates; family Cebidae; genus Saimiri; species Saimiri boliviensis. The sequence goes on along the minus strand of NC_133450.1, from coordinate 210,635,683 downwards.
AGAGAGTTCATGAGAAATATTAGAATTAGGCATGTACATTTGGAAGCTGACAGATTATAGAAGGCACTTAAAACTATGAGTTTATAAAATACAACCAATTTCATACTTAGGTATAAAAAAAAAGCAGAGAAAATATCTAAGGACTTAGCCATGGAAAAGTCCAGTTTTTTACTAAATATAATGACAAGCAGGATGCAGCAGGGAAGGCTAAAAAAAAATGACCAGTGAAACAGATAGAAAACCAAGATTAAGCAATGCTTCAAAATCCAAAGGGAAAATGGATATCAAGAAGAGAGCACGATCAACTATGTCCAGGTAACAAAGAGAAATTACCATTGCCTTTGGCATAGCAGAATCACTGGTAAACTTGGTAAGAATAACTGCAGCGACTTCTAGTGAATAAAATGTGAGTGGAATCGTTTAAGAAAAACTGTGAAGTTAGGAAGTGGGGCAAGCCAGTATTGAAGACTCTTGAGGGTGTTGTTTTGTTGTTTTAATGGTAATTGAGAAATGCAGCAGGAATTGAATAGAATATGATGGGAAGAAAGGTTTTTGGGGTTTTGTTGTTGCTGCTGTTTTTGTTGTTGTGAGAAAAAAAAATATGTAAAACCTGTCTGTATATTTATGGGAATGCTCTAGTGGATAGAAGAAAACTGGCAATGAGGAAGTGAGATCCTTGGGTATACAAGATGGAAAGCATAGACTTAAGATAGGAACATGGACAGCTTATCTATAATCACTGAAAATAAAAGAATGTGTGAGTATAGAAGCAGGTATGTTAGCAGATTTGGAAAGGGAGATTTTTCTTTACATTATCCCTTGTATTTCCAGACCTTCAATTCGTGATTATGCCCCAGTGAAATTACACAATTGACCTAATTAAATTATTGTGGGAGTAATTTTACGATGTTACCCAGAAAACTGGAGACACATTCAGAACCAGAACCTCAGTCTCCTGATGACTGTCTGTGATCTTCAGTTCATTCATTCATTCATTGAATAGTTACTGAACCTCACTGGCCAAGAACACTTTTAGGCACTGGGAATAAGTAGTATGTAACACAATTTCTGCTTTAAATATAGTTTGGGTCTGTGTTCCTGTCCAAATCTCATGTCAAATTATAATCTCTAATGTTAGAGGTGGGGCCTGATGGGAAGTGATTGAAGTATAGGGACAGCTTTTCCCCTCCATGCTGCTCTCATGATAATGAGTGAGTATTCACAAGATTTGGTTGTTTAAAAGTTTGTGGCACCTTCCCCTACCTCTTCCTCCTGCTCTGGCCATATAAGACACCCCTACTTTCTCTTCACATTCAGCTATGAATGTAAGTTTCCTGAGGCCTCCCACCCATGCTTCCTGTATGGCCTGCAAAATTATGAGACAATTAAACCTTTTTTCTGTATGAATTATCCAGTCTCTGTTATTTATGTATAGCAGTGCAAGAATGGACTAACACAGTTTTCAAACATATTTTAATCAAGACAGTGCAAAAAGAATAAACTGCATAATTAATTAACATGAGTTAACATAAGTTCTACAAAACAAGATCCATTTGCAATAGTACAAAATACGGGGCAGTTCTCAAGCAGCCAGTGAAAAATAAATAACTGATAATCTAAGATTTGAAGGATCAATAGGTCTTGTATATGTGAATTAAAGTGTATGAAGTATGGGTAAGAACATTGCACAGAGCAGGAACACTATATACAAGGACCTAAAGATATTAACAAAGTGTTGTGGGGTAGTGAGAACGAGGGTGTGGCGGGGGGTGGATTTAAATTGGAGAAACAGGCTGGAACTATATCACATGATTAGAAGTTCAGATTTCACATGACATATATTGAGGAGAAATTGAGGTAGATTTACACTAGAGATGAAATTGAGCAGAGCACATCTTTATTATAAAGGGATGACTCTGGATGCTACATGAAAAAGAAACTGAAGAAGACAAATACATAAGTAGGGAAACTAGTTGAAACAGTATTGTGGTTGAGCAAGTAAAAAATGTTGGTTGCATGGACTAAGCTTGTATATGTGGAAAATGGAAGAAATGAATGGATGTGAAGGTTATTAAGGAGTTTGGACTGATGGGATATGGTAGCAGATAGCCATTACAGAGAAATGATTTTGAGGATGACTTCCAGAATTTGGGCTTCAACAAATGGGTTAATGGTAGTGCCCTTATAAAGAAGATAAGGTTTTGGAGTCACAAAATTAATGAGTCTATTACTGAAGTGAACGTGTGAGATGTCAGTGAGATTTTTGAGGTGAAGATGACAAATATAATGCATCAAATGCCTGCCAAGTTGACATGCTGGGTTCTGTGAATATGAAGATAAATAAAATTCATTTTCTGCACTCAAAATCTTATTGTTTAACAGCTCACACTCCTCTGCTTTGCATCTTCCCTTTTCTGCATCTGCCACCAGTTATAAAAGCTAAATTTTGCTCAGGAATGGCTGGAAGGAAGAAAGAAAATATTCCAAGCTGATATCCTTAAAGTAGGCAACAGTCACTTCTTTAAAAGATCATAATGTGATGGGAGATATGCTAATAATATTCATGGAAATGAGAGTTCACTGTATTAACTACAAGATCAAGGGATAACTGCAAGTAATTTGGTAATGGGATGTAATTATCCTTCCATCTATGGCATGGGGGATGAACATGGCACGCAAATCAAACACTGTTACTAAATACTTTCATATTTCATCAGTGCCTTCTCTTTAACATTGTACTTGAATGTACCTGAAGAGCTGCCCCAAAATAAACTAGTCATTTTGAATACCAGGTTAAAAACTGAAGAGAATAATTAATTCTCACTTTTTTTTCCTCCCTCCCTCTCTTTTCCTCTCTCTTTTCCTCTCCCCTTTTTCCCTCCCTCTTGCTCTCTCTGTCTGTCTCTCTTCATTTTATTTTCTTTTCCCAGCTTGGTCTCTTTGCTCAAATCAGGAATACTATGAATTGCCATCCCAGCTCCAGAGTTTTTCAAAGTGTCAGGTGAGGGCTTCAATGGGTCTTCTTGCCAGTTTAACTTTCTCTTTGCTCAACCCCAGAGATGTGGCATGTTGCTGTCCCCAGACCATCTCAGTAGAGAGTTAGAGAATACCTGTATGCATTTACCTCTACCTCTGTCTTTCTACATATTCAGTTACATATTGAATATCATGAGCTTGGTAGGGAGAGTGATGTCCTCCCAAATATGGCTGCATGAAATAATGCCCTCCCAAATATGGCCTATAAATCTGTTAGGATACATGGCAAAAAGAAATTAAGATTGCACATGGCATCAAGGTTGCTAATTGGCCATTCTTAAGATAAGGAGTTTAATTTTTAGATTATCTGGTGGGCCCCATGTAATAAGAAGGATCCTTAAAAATGGCAAAGGGAGGCATAAAAAGTGAGTCCGAATGAAATGTGACTACGACAGAAGGTCAGAGTGATGCAGTGTAAACACTGGACGCACAGATGCTGGCTTCAAAACGAGAGTAAGGGGCCACAGGCCGAGGAATATGGGTGGCTTCTAGACATTGAACAAAGATAAGAGAAGGCATTATCTCCTAGAGCCAACAGAAAAAAAATTAGTTCTGCCAATATCTTACTTTTTGCCCAGTGAGATCCATGTAGGACTTCTGACTTACGGAAGTGTAGTGTCATATAAATTTGTGCCATTTTAAGACACCAAAATTGTGATGATTTGTTACAGCAATAATAGAAAACTAATATTATAGGTTTATACTAATTCCACTAATTCGTCTAACACCTCAGGATTTAATACAACTTTTCCCTATTTATGACTCCCTTTCTAGCATTAACAAAATTGGTCATCATTAGATTCAAATTGTTAATTTTTAAAAAAGCTGTCCCAGACTAAGTGGCCATTGCCTCCTGTGGCCACCTTTCTCACTTGGGCTCTTCCCCTCTGCCCAGACATCACTAATAAGCCATACATGTCTTCCTCTCTTAGCTCCAATTAGTTCTTAGACTAAATTATTAAAAAGGAAAGGAAGGAGAGAAAGAAGAAAGAAGGAAGGAAGGAAGGAAGGAAGGAAGGAGAGAAAGAAGGAAAGAAGGGAGTAAAGGAGGGAGGAGGGAAGGAAAGAAGGAAGGGGGAAAAGGAAGAGAGAAAGGGAGAGGGAGAGAGGGAGAGGGAAGAAAAGGAAGGGAGAGAAGAAGACCGAAAGGAAAGAAGAGCAGCCCATTCAGAGATTTCCTTGACTCAAAGTCCATGAATAGAATCTATAGATGGATTTTGAGAAGCCATTGTATTATATATCCTGCCCCCAAATTTTTCTGAAAAACAAAGTGTTTATGTCTGCTTCTCCAGCATATGGATCCATAGTTTTCATCACTTTCTCAAAAGAGATCATAAACACAAATAAGTAGAATGATGACCCAAATGACCCCCTCAAAATTAATTTACAAGCCTCATAACAGACTATACCTTATCTTCAAAACACTCACAACATAATGACTTTTATCAGCCAAGAATCAGGACCTCCATATAGGTTCCCAGAATCCTCACATTTCCAAGAGCAGTAGTAGACCATCTATGGAGAATGCTAAATCATTGGGAACCCAGTTTTGCTAGGTAGTGATACCAACTCCAGCTTCTATGAGAGCCTAAAGAGACCCTAAAATAATTTTATTGAAGAGAGTTTTGAATGTGTGTGTATACCTATCCCCTCTCAATCCCTCCAATACCTGACATGGGTCAGTGGTAGGAAAGACATTTCCTGCGAAAAGGAGTTTCAGTTAGAGGACCGGAATCTCCCCATGAAAGAAAGAGACAAATTTCAGGATGAACTAGGTGCAGATCACAAAGACCACCAAACACTTCTTTCATTCTTTCCCTTCCCTGAACTCTGCCTTAGAAGGGTTTAAAACAACAACAATAACAAAAAAAAAAAAAAAAACAAAAAAAAACAAAAAAAAACCAACAACAACAATAACAAAGGTTGTCAAGGGAGAGAAGAGATGGAGCAAGGAGAGGGACAATTGGCTCACCATAATTCCCTTGCCCACTACAAATATCTAGGCTGAAAGTTGTATTAATCTGCAGGGAGACAAGCTCTAATTTAGCTTTGAGTTGGCAGTTTGAAGATTATCACACTGGGATGGAGATTTTAATTACAGAAATGAGACTGTTTCTGAAACTGAAAACAACCAAAGTTTTTTTTTTTGTTTTTGTTTTTGTTTTTGTTTTTTTTTTTGAGATGGAGTCTCACTGTGTCAGCAGGCTGGAGTGCAGTACCACAGTCTCTGCTCACTGCAACCTCCACCTCCCTGGTTCAATCAATTCTCCTGCCTCAGCCTCCCAAGTAGCTGGGGCTCCAAGCGCATGCCACCATGCCCAGCTAACTTTTTTTTTTTTTTTTTGCTTTTTTTTTTTGAGACGGAGTTTCGCTCTGTTACCCAGGCTGGAGTGCAATGGCGCGATCTCGGCTCACCGCAACCTCCGCCTCCTGGGTTCAGGCAATTCTCCTACCTCAGCCTCCTGAGTAGCTGGGATTACAGGCACGCGCCACCATGCCCAGCTAACTTTTTGTATTTTTAGTAGAGACGGGGTTTCACCATGTTGACCAGGATGGTCTCGATCTCTTGACCTCGTGATCCACCCGCCTCAGCCTCCCAAAGTGCTGGGATTACAGGCTTGAGCCACCGCGCCCGGCTTTTTTTTTTTTTTTTTTTTTTTGCATTTTTAGTGGAGACAGAGTTTCACCAAGCTGGCCAGGATAGTCTCAGTCTCTTGACTTTATGATCCACCTGCCTCGGCCTCTCAAAGTGACGGGATTACAGGTGTGAGCCACGGCACCTGGCCCAGATTTCTTTATTTTCTAAATAATGAAGAAAAAAAATACGGTATCTGCCCTGAATGCCATATAAGAAATGGTAGAAAAATCATGGCCAGTTTTTATGTTTTCTTCACAACCCGTGAATGGTTCAGTTATTGTTTTCTTGGGTGAGTTCCTGCCAAAAATAATCTTTTTGTTCTCAAATATGATGTTTAAATCATGGTAGATATTGAATAACTCATATTTCTGTATTACCTGGTTAAGAAAAAGCCATTAGAAGATTATTTAGATTATTTTTTTCTTAATTTTTTTTCCATCTCACACATGGGTGGGCAAGCTTAACTCTGCATCCTGTATTCAGCTCCAGCATTCCAACGTCCAAAAAGCTGTTACTCAAGGTTCTTTAAGTGCCTTACAGGATACTTAAACAAGAGGGTTTGAGTAAAATGTTGTGTCTAGAACTTTGAAGGCTAATTATATGTCCATGAAGCTTTTAGTGAACGTATTTTGCTTTCCTTACCTGAAAACCACTTAAGTACTTTTAAAATTTCTAGAATTGATTTTTTTCATTATTCAAACCAATTTTCTTGCGAATGTCCAAGTGCACTACTCTCCTCTATTTGCATCACCAAATACAAGTTACTTTTTATTTCATAGAAGTACAATAATTATTAGGAGGAAAAACAGATGAGCTAAGAACTATGTAAGTCATCAAAAATTATAAATCTTTTTGAAGGACCATTTTGGTAATTGCTGTGCCTATAAGCTTGGTGGTCTCAAATGCACTCTGAGATTTAAAATTTAAGTTATTGAAACAGTAAATATTTATGGAGAATTGTTTTAACAAGGCCTGAGCTAGGAACTCTTGGAGTAGTTTTTCAATTGAAATCATCATGAGTCATATCTAAAGTAGATTGCAGAAACCTTGTCAGTTCTTTCCATAGTCTGATGACTCTTATTGTGAATAACCCATTTCTAGGTAGTAAATGTTATGCCCTAATTTGATTCACAGAAAATTTCTGTTTATTGCCTGAAATTGCTTATGTGTAGACTAGACAGATGTATATGTCTGTGTGTGTATATTTATATACACATATATACATACTAATACATATGATTTGTACTGTTTAGGCGTCCCCAAACTACGGCCCATGGGCCGCATGCGGCCCCCTGAGGCCATTTATCCAGCCCCCCACAGCACTTCAGGAAGGGGCACCTCTTTCATTGGTGGTCAGTGAGAGGAGCGCAGTATGTGGTGGCCCTCCAACGGTCTGAGGGATAGTGAACTGGCCCCCTGTGTAAAAAGTTTGGGGACGCCTGGTTTATAGCATGGAAAAGGAACACAGGTAGCAATACTCTTAAATAGGCTTTACTGTATAGGTGGATGGTTGAAGGAGGATTTACATTTACAATCTTCAGAAGTGAAGTGGCTAAAATCCCTAACTTGAATGTCGGATTGACCTGGTATTAGTCTTCTATCTGTCCACTCACCAACTTTATGATATGACCTACATCGTTTTTCTCTGTGCTGGTGATCATGCAAATTTTATAGAGAAGCATGAATACATTTGCCAGAATAACCTTTTTTTTCCACGTGCAGAAATGTGGACTGAGGAAGCTAAGAAGATTGCTGACATTTACACAGCAGAAAAGTGGCAGGACCACAGACTCGGCTTCACCTCTAAACCCCATGACACCCCTTTAACCCCCTCTCTTGCCTGTGGAGATGTGTGTCACAGACACATGAACGCTGATTAGCCAACATCTTGCATCCTCCTGTGACATCTTAAAACCAGGGAATCCTGGAAGTATACAGCTAGAAGGAACCATCGATAATAATTTTGGAAATAATAATTCCAAATGTTTCAAGTTTCTATGGAGATTTACAGGTCTTTGTGTGTGTGTGTGTGTGTGTGTGTGTGTGTGTGTGTGTGTGTGTGTGTATCATATGTATTTCAGATCTGAACCTCCAAAATTTAAATTATCTGGTAGTGGACAGAGTATATTCTGTGAATGCCAATTTACAGAGAAGGAAACATAAACATTCAAAGTTTGCTTTATTTTTTTAAATTTTAATTCTTAAAATTCTGCTTGGCTGTCAACAGAGTGATTTGCCACATATCTAGTAGTTGGGGAAACTGACTCCAGCTCAGCCTTTCTAACTCCAAGTGCTTTGCCTGTGTATCCATATTACTTAACAGGTGAATTTTAATGCCTCCCATTGATAGCTTTGGTATTCATCCAGGACTCTTCTAGGGCTTTAATACATCTCAAATAATTAAATATTTGAAATAAACTTTTAAGGGGTATTTTAGTACTACTTCATTTTCTTTCTTTAAGATAAATCTTAATTACCTTAATATATAAAAATCCATAGATTTCTCTTTTATTTTTAGTTTTAATTTTAAATATGTAATTGTCAAAGGTGTATAACATGATGATTTTATGTACATATACATTGTATAATAATTACAGTAATTAAATTTATTAACACATCTATCATCACTCATGCTGTACATTCAACTGCGAGAATTGTTTATCTTATAAGTAAAATTTTGTATACTTTGACCAATATCTTCAGTTTTTTCCCACCCCTAGGCCTCCAAAACCACCATCCTACTCTTGACTTCTATGAGTGCAATTTTTTAGATACTATGTACAAGTGAGATCATGCAGTATTGTTTTTTCTGTACTGCATTTCACTTAGCATAATGTCCTTCAGGTTCATATTGTCAAAAATATCAGCATTTCCTTTTTATGGCCAAATAATATTTCATTGTATATTACTATCACTCTTTATCCATTCATCCATTGATGGTCACTTAAGTTTATTCCATATCTTAGACATTGTGAATAACACCTTACCACACAGGGGAGTGCAAATATCTCTTTAATATACTAATTTCATTTCCTCTGGATATATACTGAAAAGTGAAACTGAAGATATTATGAAGTAGTATTCAGTTTTCTTGATAAGTAAACAAAAGACTGAAATATTTCAGTCAACAACTCAAGATCTAACAGAAAAGAGGCTTAGAAAAAAGGAACATGAGCTTGGGTCATTGCACTGTAGAAATTAATTCTCTACCACTACACCACAATACCTGAAGACTATGAGACAAGAGAGCTTTACCATGGAATATTTCTATATTAAGTTCCTGCTGACAATCATTGCTGCTCTTATGCTTGAATTATTTTCAAGTTTAATTATGTTGTTCAAGGTCAAATAGCTATCTGGTAGATCCCCTCTCCTTTCTCTTCAAATTTAAGCGATCATCGAATACACATAATAATTAGATTTGGCTTTCACAAAGAAAAAAAGCAAGTTACCCTTCTCTCTACTAAAGCACCCTTTCCTTCAGTCATATGACCAATTAAAGATCAGTCAGAGCAGCGGAAATACATTTTTAAAAAACACGGTGTCCCCAGATGCCTAGGGTTTTAGTTTCCTTACTCTCAAGATTCCATGTGGACACTGGGGCCTGGAAGTTATAATAAGTTCCCATGGAACCCTTCTGGGTTGTCGTCTTAAAGGAATGAATGAAGAGGAAAAATATTGTTTTTAACATCCACTTATGTTCTAAATGATTGAGTCCCCTTCCTATGTTAATTGATGGAAAAGAAAGTATTTAAAATTGTAGTGCATATTGGTGGGAATGTACATGAGGATGTCATTTCTGAAGGGTAGCTTGGCAACATAGATAAAATTTAAAATGTGCAGACCCTATGTTGACAAGCTGGCAGCAACCTAAATGTAATTCAGTTATAAAACTAGTTGAATAAACCCTGACAAAACAATTCAATTGATTTACAATATTATTAAAAGAATAAGATAGATCTATATGTAAAGGTAAAAAGATATTTAAGAATTTTTATAAGTGGAGAAACAGATTACAAATAAGTATGGATATATAGTCATGAGTACAACAAACATTTACTGAGCAATTACTAAATGCTGAGCTTTGCTCTGATGTGATCAGATTTGTTTCACATGCATTTTGAATATGCTTCTGTTTTATATATACAGAAGGAAAGATGCCTTGAGGGCTGTTCACATGACAAAAGGATGGGATTTGGAGGTAAATTTTAATTTTATTACACTTTTTGTCAGATTGTTCTCATTTCAAAAATAATTAGGATATATTTTTTATTAAAATCAAAGGTGAAAGAATAGTCCTCTGGCACATGGACCTTTTGCCATGATGATTCTGCTTCAACAAGCCCAGAGGAGAAGGCAAGGGATAAAGATGCCACGGATGCTCTATTTTCCCAAGAACTGAAAAGACAAAGGCCCTTACTCATGGTACTGTAAAAGACATCATCTTTTATGTGCAGAGAGAAGATTCAGGAAAGTTTGGACTCACTGTTGAGTCTATGGGGGTTTGAGTGTCTGATGTCCTATGAGTTAGAGAAGCAGCCCCACTAATTGCAGTTAATGAAATTTCTAAAGGAAGATCAAAACCAGACAGTGTCAAGAACTGCCCCCAGAGCTCAATGTCACTTCACTGTGCTAGACCCTAGCCAGCATTGAGATGTGCTCATCTGGACTCTGTAAAAATAAAAATTTAAAAAAGCATTTATATTCACAGAAGAGATCCCTGTGCTTGTGTATCAGGCACACATCTACATGGATGGGGACATCACCAAGATTCTGGTGATTTTCTCCCCTGGCTTTGCAATCATTTGAAGAAAGATCTTTAGAAAACACCAATGTATAGATGAAACACATTCAAGATTCAATTTGTTTGGTTTGGGCTTGGACATGTACATAGTTTAGAAGCCAGTATATAATTCTAAACACACTCTCAACATTGAGACCACCTGTCCTTATGGGAAGAACCTTTGCATTCTCCCTGTATCACTTCATGCATTTAACAAGCTCCACTCCTCCACCCCCATTCAAGGTCAATAAGGAAAAGCACATTTTATAATATGTAGAATAGGAACCATCCGCATGAAAACAATCTGGGTCACATGTTGAAAATGTAGAGTAAAAATTAATATCAATCTGTGGAAATGGGTTCCCAAATCTGCATTTTAAACAGGCATTCCAGCATGTTTTTTTGAAATAAAATTGAGAACCAGTGGTCCTTGAAAGTGGATGCAGCAGATAATGGTAGCCTTATTGTCTCTTTTACCTACAGAGATGTCTATACTTGCGTAGAAAATGCTCTGAGATCTTCCTACAAAAATATCAACTAGTTAAATGCTGAATCCTGACTCCAGGAGCACAAACATTCCCCCATATCAGGGGAAAAGCTTAGGAAGTTGGATGCCAGCATGATCAATTCCTACTTTCCCTGTGCTTGGAATAATCACGTAGGTGACAGTCAGCGTATGGGGCACAAAATAACATGTAGTCTGGAAAAGTCAGTTAAATATGCCAAGCTGTAGAAATAAAGACCACCAGCTAGAGAGTTGAAGACTGGGGATCATGTTGATCATGTCAGTGTATCTATCACTTATAAGGTAAGTCACCAGGGGCAAGGAAACTCACCTCTCTGGGCCTTAGTTCCTAAACCTGTAAAATAGGAGAAGCAGAGAAGCAAACTTTGTCAAGCATTTCTCAATAAATAGAAAAGATGTTGTGAGATTAGACTGAGACAATTATTAGAACCTGGCACAGTGGTTCACACCTGTAATCCCAACACTTTGGGAAGCCAGTGCAGGAGGATCAGTTGAACCCAGGGAGTTCAAGACAGGACTGGGTAACTTAGAGAAATTTCATCTCTACCAAAATTAAAAAAAAAATAACTGGGCATAGTGATTCATGCCCATAGTCCCAGCTATTCAGGAGGCTGAGGTTAGAGGATTACTTGAACCTGGGAGTCTGAGGCTACAGTAAACCATGATTGCACCACTGCGCTTCAGCCTGGGTAACAGAGCAATTCCCCATCTCAAAGGAAAAAAAAAAGAAGACAAAGAAGAGAAAAAAATATATATAACAGTGCTAAGAAAACTGCAAAATCTTGTATAAAGTTCTGTATAATTTTATGTGACTAGAGACAATGGTGTGCTAGCTAGTTATTCCTTAAATAATCAGTGTTCTCTTCTCAAAATACTATTCTTTGGAAGTAATATTATCCCTCCTTAGTAATTCCTGAAATTTCTTTACCAGAGACAAACTCTAATCTTGTCATTAACTAAAGTCATAGTTTGGAGTGCAAATGACTTGCAGAGCATCTCCTACAAAGGGGACAAAATGACACAAATTGCTAAGAGCAGGCGTGTCCCTCAGAGCTTGCAGGGAGAGTATACAGACTCTTAGGGCCCCAAAGGGAAGCTGATGTGAAAGGTGGGGGTAAAACGAGTGATGGAAGTGTGGAGATTCAAGGTTTCTGAGTGCAAGCTCACTGATATTCTTTGGAACAAAATTCAGATCAGTTTTCAAATCAAGAGTAATCTACACTTTCAAAATCTTCCTTGACTTGGGAGAAGCTCTAATGTGTCATGGGACCCTGAGAGAACTCCACCTGGGACAGACAGGGTATCTGCTTTCAGGGGTTCATGATGAAGGGGTGCTAGGTGTCTGCAGCCGAGCAGATTGGTGACAGGTCAGCCCTTTTGCAAGGATAAGTTATTTCTTTATAAAAGTATGCTGCATGACAGAGAGGGGAAGGAAACACTAATTCACAGGCTTTTAGTAGCTGACAGACACTTCACATTCATAACTAGCTTTCTGCTTGCAACAACCATTAAACCAGTGGCAGGAGGTTTGAGGCCTCCAAAGAGAGCAAGATTTGGTCAGGGTTGATGGAGAAGAGGAGAAAGATGAAGCATGGAGAGATATTGAGGTTTGCTTTTGTAACGATAAAAATAGAATTAAATCATCCAAGACCATGGCTGCATAACTATAAAAACTTCTCACCCACACAGATAACCTGACCTTCCATGGTTACACATTATGGCAACCATTATTCTCAGCAAGCTAACACAAGAACAGAAAACAAGGTCTCCCTCATAAGTGGAAGTTGAACAATGAGAACACATGGACACAGGGAGGGGAACATCATGCAGTAGGGCCTGTCGGGGGGTGGGAACCTAGAGGAGGGATAGGATTAGGAGAAATACCTAATTCAGATGACGGGTTGATGGGTGCAACAAACCATCATGGCACGAATATATCTATGTAACATACCTGCACATTCTGCACATGTACCCTAGAACTTAAACTACAATAAGAAAATAAAAATTCTAATAGATGACCACAGTCAAGAAAAGACTAAAAGAGAATCTAGTTTAATATCCTCCTTTAAAAAGGTCCAAAGCAAATAAGACAGCTTTATATTAAGTACATATTCAGAGTGGAGATGGCAGTATAGAGATACTTGTTGAAATATATCATTTAGTAGATCTGGCATTTCTACTAAGTAATTTATCATGTTACATTTTTGACTTACCTTCTTGTTTGTGCCAAGATCTTGGCTCACTGCAACCCCCTTCACCTCCCAGGTTCAAGCAATTCTCCCACTTCAGGCTCCCAAGTAGCTGGGACTACAGACATGCACCACCATGCCCAGATAAATTTTGTATTTTAGGTAGAGGTGAGGTTTTGCCATGTTGCCCAGGATTCAAACTCCTGAGGTCAAGTGATACACCCACATTAGCCTCCTAAATTTCTAAGATTACAGGTGTAAGCCACCGTGCCTAGGCTCGATTTGCCTTCTGATTTTTAAATGCTAAAAAGTGAAATATTTTTCTTGGTTATTTTCAATTATAGGCAAAATTAAATACACATGTAGCTGCAACGATGCTAGTATCAATAACGTGTATTAAATACTTACATACCAGGCACTGTACTAAATGCTTCATATGGATTATCTCATTCAGCCTTCACAGAAACTCTATGAGACTGGGTGATTTGTATTCTTATTTTGCAGAAAATAAAAGAGGCTTTGTAAGGTCAAGCCACTTGTTGGTGGTCCAGCAGGGAGTAGGAGGCAGAGCTGGTATTCAAACTTATTCTGTAGGCCTTCAATAATCCCACAGATTTGTTCAAATACTAAAGAAAAGCTGCGAAGTGTAATATATATAAACTCTGGAGGACAAAGTATCTAGGTTCAATATGGACTGTGTCATTTACTAGCTATGAAACCTTGAGCAAGTTATCTAACTTCTTTTTGCCTCAGTTTTCTTCATTCAAAATAGAGTTATTGTTGGCACGTATGTCAGAAGGTTGCTATGAGGACAAATTAAGTATGCAAAAATTTTAGAACCAGGTGTGGTACACAGTTTAGACTTTACAAGTGGAAAATCAGAAAAAAATTAATGAACTGTCATCTAGAATCTGAGCCTGCTTTTTAGCATTCAACAAATAAATACTGAAAATATATTAAAAGCCAAGCATTGTGAATCCTGCTGGGAAAATATGATGAAAAAGTGTGATATGATCCTTGATAACAAACATGCAGGTTTGTAATAAACAAATAAGTAAACAAACCCACCGGATTTAAGTGTCACAACACCTTTCAAGTATTTAAGAGTTGTTTCACAGATGAGGAAGGCAAGATCTAAAAGGCATGCTTCCTAAAATTTACAGGAATAATGATAGACTGAACAAAAATTTAAATGTGTATCCTTATTTTTGTGATTCTAAATATGTTCTCACCCATTTTGTTATCTTGCATCATAAATGTGGGTGTGTGTTCTAGTTTAAAAAAGGAAAAGAAAAGACAGTGAGTGGCCAGGCTAACAAAGAGAGCCAGATTTCTGACTTCTGGTTCAAATCTCTTTTATCCACAAAACTGATAAGGAATACAAAAGTACTAAAAATTAGAAAATCCTGAAATTGTCAAAGCTATATATCAGAACTAAATTTTAGTTTATTTGGATCAAATTACAGAAGGAGATTTTACCCATACCTGCTGATCAGCCTATTCATCCATGCTGTCTACCATGTACCTCTTTCCACAACGATGAACATGACAGTCAATTATCTTAACAATGTACAAAGGTAGTGTAACTTCTACATCATACCCTCTACAAAGATGAACTGCACATTAATTCAATCCTTAAATGAGAAGGATGAAGTAATTGAAGTTTAAGAAGAAATAAGGGCTGGGTGCGGTGGCTCAAGCCTGTAATCCCAGCACTTTGGGAGGCCGAGGCGGGTGGATCACGAGGTCAAGAGATCGAGACCACCCTGGTCAACATGGTGAAACCCCGTCTCTACTAAAAATACAAAAAATTAGCTGGGCATGGTGGCACGTGTCTGTAATCCCAGCTACTGAGGAGGCTGAGGCAGGAGAATTGCCTGAACCCAGGAGGCGGAGGTTGCGGTAAGCCGAGATTGCGCCATTGCACTCCAGCCTGGGTAACAAAAGTGAAACTCCGTCTCAAAAAAAAAAAAAAAGAAGAAATAACTTTATGACCTGAAGATTTAGGAAGTATTTTTGGACCAAGACTCAAAAATCATAAACCACAAAGAAAAACACTGGTGGATTTTAATATCTCAAAATTAAATATAACTGTTTAACATATAATAACACAGACAAAGCTAACATACAAGTGTCATACTCAGAGAAGATAATTGCTAAAATAAGGACTGATAAAGAATTAATTAGAATTCCTGCAAAATAGAAAAAAAAGCTACAATACCCAAAACAAAATGCAAAAAGTATTTTGATAGTACAAGAGGACAAATATGAAAGGCTGCTTACTTGGAAAATATTCTCAATCCCAATACTGAACAGAATAATGCAAATTACATCAGTTATAAGACAAGATTTTACAAAATTAGAATGGTGACCATCAGAAAAATCAATTCTGCATGTTTTGATTTTTGATTTTATAAATTTTGATTTTATGATTTTTATAATTTTTGATTTTATGATTTGAGTGTTGATTTTGATTTTATGAACAGTGATTATAGGTCAAAATGGCAACCCTCATATACTGCTGATGGGAGAGACATAAGCTAACAAGCCACATAAAAAACTCAAAGGACATTTATCTCATGTGTTTGCCCATACTTTAAAGAATAGCAACTGTACTCTTATGTCTAGGCCTGTGAGAAACTTTTACCCAGGTATGTGAAAAGCCATGTATGCCATAAAAAGTTGGGTGCAATCTAGGGTTTATTAATAAGAGAGCACACTAATTAAATGAAACACATGTCTAAGAGTTATACTATGCAATTATCAGAAAGACTGAGCAATATATATATGGTGATGTTTATTTCCCAAAATATGATGTTAAAGAAAAAAAGTATGAAAATAATATTTGCAATATAATACAATTTGTCATAATTTAAATGTCATAAACAAGCACATCAAACTATATATTTTTCATACTTTCATAACACAAATCAATATATAAAAGTATGTTGGAAGGAAATATTTGAAAATAAAATTTATAGGTCTCTGTCAGGAGAGGAAAATAATATTATAAGCATAAAATGCAGGGGAAGTAATAAACAACATGATGACTGTGTATTATGAATGTTAAAGTAGCTGTGACTATCTGAAGTAAAGAGAAAATTAAGGATTTATATATAATAACAACTTACCATTTATTGAGCACTTACTATGTGCCTGACTCTGCACTATGCGCTTTCCATTAGTTATCACATTTAACTGTCACAAAACACCAGGAAGCAACAGGTATTTTAAAAAGGAGGAAATTGATGCAGCAGGAAGCAAAATTGTCAAAGGTTACAAGGATAATTAAGGGGCCAATTCGGAATTAACACCTTGGTTGCTATTTGTCTGAATCAAAAGACTGTTTTTATTTTCCTATCTTTTTTCTATTACAAGGGAGAGTCCACATGAAAGTACACAGAAGAAGGAATAAAGTAAAAATTGATTTCAGCCTAGAGCTTCTATGAATCACTTTAGTTTTGAATTTCCAAATGCTGATCACCCTGAGGAATCTACAGCAGCCCAACAAAAGCTAATCTTTGATATACCGTGCTCTATTTTACATAAGAAGACAATGAATGGAGATGAGACCTCGACTCTTACCATTGTGTTTGGTCCCTGTTAGATACCAAGTGATTATTCTCCAAATAAGAAAATGGCTCAGTCAAAATATATGCTTGAGTTGGGGCTGAAGTGGAATATAAAGTAAGTTAAGTTTTAAACAATAAGCATGCCTAGACAGAATATTTGAATTAGAAACTAAAGGTTTCATCACAAATGGTAAAATCACAAAGGGTTTAATTTATTTGATCATTTGAGTAGCCATTATAAAGCAACTGTCAAGACAGAATCAGTACAAAATGTTAGATGTATTTGCATCAGTGAATGACTGGAATTTAAAACCACAGAACTAAGCAGGTTAAATGCCAAGGTGCTTGTTCAGTCAGCACCATGGACAGCAGCAATAGGCCTTAGGAAGGCTGTTGCCCTATGTCAGCTGCCCATATTTTCTATCCATGATGCTCCCCTGAGCATTAAAGAGTTTATGTTTCTGGAGTCAGTCTTGTTCCTTGGTGTAAGAGTTTTCAAGCTCTCAGAATCCACAGCCTGTGTGATGGATGCCTGCTAAGGTTAGGTGTACAGTTTAGCTTGGAGAGTTTCATGATTGAGAAGCTGACTTTAGAAAGTAACTGAGGGTCATCTTTATCAGTACTCCCTTGTCGATATCCCCTTCTTTAGGGCCTACCTTCTTTTTCTTTCTGCACTAGATCTAAGGCAGTGGTACTAATGCTTAGGATGGAAATTTCATCCACCATTTAGTGAGAATAGAAAAACTACTTTCATTAAAAGCAAACTTTGTAATAGAAATGCTGAATTCTCATGCAGTGTGTCAAGTTTGTCTCTGTGTTTCTATTCAACGGCCATTTTTCTGTCAATATGAAATGTTTCCCAATTCAAAGGATAACCAAAGAAAATAAAGAAGATTCTTTATGAGAGAGTAAGCAGAGATGAATCATATCCCAGGTACAATAGAGACAAAAAGAGAACAACCACTGAAGGTAGCATGCAGCTGGGAAGAGCATAAGGGAATAAATAATAAGACATGGATTCTGTTTTTGAAATTCTCAATAACAATCTGGGTGGTTTGTCACTTAATCTCACTGTGTTTTAGTTTTCTTACATGTCAGATGGGAATAATAAGAACTGCCTTATATGTCTCATAGGACAATTGGAACAAATTAAGATGAAACATAAGCAAGCTATTTGGAAAATGTGATATAAACTGCTATTGGAATTTCATAGATTATTATTAATGGCAATATGTGGCGATATGATGTCTTTTAATTGATAATGTCTATGATGTGTCAAGAGAAAATTCTATTCTCACCTATGTAAGAATGAAATAGTAAGGAAAGTGAAATTGTTAACATAAGACATTTAGGAGATATTCCTTCAAGATGGAATTGAAAGATATTTCATAACATACAGAAAATCATAATCATGTAAGAAGAGCTAACAGGAGATGTTCCTTAATGCCAAGAAAATATAGAGGGAAACTCTGGGGACACCAAAGAAATAATTAGATTACTTGCTGGGGAAAATAGATTGTGTGGTGAGAAAGAGAAAACCTAGCACAAAGAGAGAACATAAGAAGCTAATGATGGAACAATCTAGGAGGATCTGATGCACTATCTCTGCTTCCCTCAAGAGAAGTTTGTCAGATGGTGTTAATGGGCACCACAGGTATGGGCACATGAAGAAGGATTACATTCCATGTGGATACCCATGTGACTTTTATGAAATTAGACTAATTGTGACAAAATATTAAGAGAATCTGAGTTAAAAGAGTCTCAGAGATTGACTAGCAATTCTCCGCTTCATTTGGAAGTTACGAACATACCTTTTCCAATTTTCAGACAGGAAGTTTATTACACCACAAGCTTACTCAATTCTGTGACCATATCACACCTTTTGTTCAACAGCTCCTCTTTATGTAGAGCAGATATTTGCGTTTGTGTCATGTCTAACAAGTGGCTTATTTTATATATCACCTACATTCTTATTCCACAACTGACCCCACCCACATCATCTTCTGAGTCTCTACCCTGTACACTCATCAGTAGAGATTTAAAAATGGAAATAAATATACTTAAATAATCCATAAATCTAGAATGCAAAAAAATGCTTGTACCTATCCACTCTCCTCTGGAGTCCTTTGAATACTTGAATGCAATATCTGCATCTTTCTTTGATATTTTACTCTGCTACATAAATATATAGTTTCACCAAAAATTACTTATTTAATATTGTTTCCAGATATTCTCACCTTCTCATTAGCTTTTCTTTTCTGGACATAATTCAGTTTTTCAGAGTCCTTCTTAAAATAGGGCACCCAATATTTTATAGGTAAATATATTAATTTCTTTAGTATATACAGTTAGATAGAAGGTTTGAGTTACTAATGTTTAATAGCTGAGTACAGTGACTATATTTAGCAACAATGTATTACATATTTCAAAGTAGGTAGAAGAGAGATGTTAATGTTCTTAATGTATAGAAATGATAAATACTCAAAGTGATGGAAATCTGAAATATCTTGACTTGATCATTACACATTCTGTGTATGCAACAAATTATCACATGTACCATTGAGATATGTAAAATATTATGTGTCAATTAAATAGAAATATGGTATTAGGAACTTATAAAGAATATTTCATAATCATAATAAAAAAGAAACTTGGAACTCACAGATAGCCCAGCTTTTACTGGAATCATAGTCAAATTTTTAACAGTAGAGAACAGTTGTGGATTTTAGCGATTTGGGCAGTGGTGGTATAATGAAGTAAACTTTGACCTCAGAGTAAAACGATCTAGATGTGAATCTTGTCTCTATCATTTGTTAGCTGTAATACCTTGGCTAGGATACCACTCTCTAAGAGTGTTTGATTATAGTTAAAGTAGGAATATCATCTATCTATTTCATAGAGTACTGAAAAGAAAAAAAAATAAAAACAATGTGGGATTATATCTATGAAAGTGCTTCATAAACAGTAAAATGTAATGCAAATGTAATATGGCACTGCTATTCTTATAATCAAGTGGGTTGATGCAGAACAAAATGTTCCATTCTGTAATTACCCAAATTCAATAAAAATGTGTTATATTCTAACAAATTAAAATTCCTGTGGTAGCTATAGCCTCCATTTATTGAAGGCTTATTATGTGCCAGGCAGTGTGCCAGGTACTTTACAAACATTATCCCCTTTGCTTCCTGTGTAGACAATGGCATGAGTTTACCAAATCTGCATTATTTTCCTTTTGGACACACAGCACAGCTACATTTTCAACTTTACCTGTAGCTTTTTGGGGGCACGTGACTGAACACTGGTCCACCCAGGCCTGCCCATAAAATATCCTGCATGACCTTCTGTCTTATTTCCTGAATGCTCTTTGGATAGAAAGGATCAGGTCAATCCCCAAGGTCATGCACTAAGACAATTGAGGATTACAGTTCTGTCACACTTCGTTCTTGAATAATGTTATAAATCAGAGTCTCCTCCCACTAACTCCCATACTAACCTGACATGCTGGAATGTACTGTGACTAAGAAACAATTTTTTTTTCCTGGTTTAAGCTACTAAAGCATTGGAGTTGTTTACTACAGAAGCTCAATATCAATTATCCTGCCTATTAGAATTCCTTAAAATATTTACTCTATGCCATGATCAGGAAAGAATTTCTATAAGTCTCTACCACTGTATCTATCAACCAACAACAGCTTGGCTTATGAACTTCATTTTTCCTCTTTTCTGACCATAGTGATTTTTGATTTCTTTGTTCATTGCTTTGTGTTAATTTCCTAGAAAAGAACTCAATTAATATTTGTTGAATAAAATAAATTTCACATAGATGAAAATATTTTTAAGTAGATGGTTGCTTTCAATCCCAATTTTCTAGATATGTATATAGTAATGCTGATTCAGGAGTGTTTATTTCTCTTATTCAAGAGTTCATACTCTTAAGCACTATACGAAACTGGCCTGTTTGACCACTCCAGACATGCAACTAAGGTTGTATGTACAGTTTTTCAATGGCAACTTTGTATTTTCAAGTTCTTCTTCCTACTTAAGCCCAAATTCTGTGGCTCAAAATACTAGGCATCAAGGGCCAGTAAGTTACTTCCAGATCATCTAGTGAAGTCAAGGGATCAATATAGGCTTAAGAGTAACAAATTTCTTTCTTTGCTAACCAAGCAAAATTTGGTGTCTCATGGACCAGTGGTCCCAGAAGACTAAATTAAAAAGTCAGAGAAAAAAGTAAGAAAACGAAATGTTTAAGAAAGTGATAGATAATCTTACTCATGTTCATTTTCTCTAAGCTACTGTAAGATATAAAAGAAAAGGAAACTAATGTGAATTAAATACATTAAATCACATTTAACACTAATAGGAATAGAAGTATTATTTTCCTTATTACTCAAGATGAAATCTTGAGATTCAACAAGATGAAGGTTATTGTACTGGTTCACAGAGCTGTTACATGGTACACCTTAATTCTAATCTAGTTCTTCAGGCTCAAAATATTTAACTGTTGGAATTAATATTTTTCCAATGACTTATTATTACACAATTACAACTACCAACTTGGAGTGGAAACACTGTTGTACAAGGTAATGGTTAAGGGCAGAAGTTGTATGTAAGACAGAATTGAGATTAAAATCTGGCTCTGCTATTAAAAGGGCATAAAGTCTTGGGCTGTTTAGCTTTTTGAGACTTCAGTTCCCTTAAGTGTACGATGGTGGGATATGGTAGAAGACTTATTAGTATTATGTGATTAAAAAATTATTATAGGCCGGGCGTGGTGGCTCAAGCTTGTAATCCCAGCACTTTGGGAGGCCGAGGCGGGTGGATCACGAGGTCGAGAGATCAAGACCATCCTGGTCAACATGGTGAAACCCCGTCTCTACTAAAAATACAAAAAATTAGCTGGGCATGGTGGCACGTGCCTGTAGTCCCAGCTACTCAGGAGGCTGAGGCAGGAGAATTGCCTGAAGCCAGGAGGCGGAGGTTGCGGTGAGCCGAGATTGCGCCATTGCACTCCAGCCTGGGTAACAAGAGCGAAACTCCATCTCAAAAAAAAAATATATATATATATATATTATAATGCTTTCATCATGACTTTCACATAGTAAATGTTCAAAATGTTAAATAATTTGCATCATTGTTATATGTATTCCAGTCAATATCCTACTGAAAGCTTTTTGACCCTAAAGACTTCATCTTACTCCATAGTATTTATAGTTTAATAATGAAGAATTTTATTTTACTGGGTTTCTTTTATTAATTTAATAAAGGTTTTTCAAACACATACAAATATTGATGCACAGTATCAGATATTAGGGATACATATAAAATTAAGGTAAACTTCACCACTTAAATGTCATTAAATTTACATACCATTGGTAACACTTAGTAACAAAAAGGGACAGAGATGGATAACAATAAAATTAACAGATCTAACACAGCATGTTTTTAAATATAAAAGACCTTTGTGTGAAATGCAACTGAAATCCACAATAAGAGGAGACTTCCAGTTTCAAAATCCACATTTAAAAAGCTTGGAAGCCATCATCATAGGTCTTACAACAAGATTCACTAGACAATCTGAAAATCAAGGACTTTTCTTGGAATCAGCTGAGAATGGAATTTGCAAGGTAAACTTTCACCCTAAAATCTGAAGAGACAGGCTTTTACAGAGAAGCAACCAAGAATTGCTCACCTGGGGCAGAAGCTACTAAAATAATAAACTAGTAGAAAAACACAAATGATAGTTTTCTTAGCCCATTCTTGCATTGCTCTAAGGAAACAAAATGACACTGGGTAATTTATAAGGACAAGAAATTTAATTGATTCACAGTTTCTCAGACTGTACAGAAAGCATATCTGGGGAGGCCTTAGAAAACTTACAATCATGGTGGAATGCAAAGGGAAAGCAGGCAGGTCTACATGGCAGAAGCAGGAAAAGAGAGAAGGGGAAAGTGTTACGCCAAGCTTGTAAAACCCACAGCCTGTGAACCTCATGCAGCCCAGGATAGCTTCGAATGCGGCCCAACACAAATTCATAAACTTTCTTAAAACATTATGAGTTTTCTCTTTTTTGCAATTTTCTATTTTATGTCATCAGCTATTGTTAATGTTAATGTATTTTATGTGTGCCCCAAGACAATTTTTCTTCTTCCAATGTGGCTCAGGGAAGCCAAAAGATTGGACACCCCAGTGCTACACACTTTTTTTTTTTTTTTGAGACGGAGTTTCGCTCTTGTTACCCAGGCTGGAGTGCAATGGCGTGATCTTGGCTCACCGCAACCTCCACCTCCTGGGTTCAGGCAATTCTCCTGCCTCAGCCTCCTGAGTAGCTGGGATTACAGGCACGCGCCACCATGCCCAGCTAATTTTTGTATTCTTAGTAGAGATGGGGTTTCACCATGTTGACCAGGATGGTCTCGATCTCTTGACCTCGTGATCCACCCGCCTCGGCCTCCCAAAGTGCTGGGATTACAGGCGTGAGCCACAGCGCCCGGCCTACACACTTTTAAACAACCAGATCTTGTGAGAACTCACTCACTATCACAAGGACAACATGGGGTATGTTCATCCCCATGAATCAATTACCTCCCCCAAAGCCCCTCCTCCAACATTGAGGAATACAATTTGATGTAAGATTTGGGTGGGGACCCAGAGCCAAATTATAATTGTAGTTATGACAAATAGAAGGAGAAAGTGTAGCTTAGCATGAGAATGAGAAATTTCTAAACATTACAGTCATAGAAGTGCCTCCATAAGTTTATGGGCTTTATCTCCAGAAAACCTACCAGGTTTCAGAGTGAAAATGTGAGAAAGAGCCCCTTAGTCCTCTGGCTGGGGGAGGAAGATTCATCAATGGGAAATACATTCACAACTTTCTCCACAACAAAGGCCTACTCCATATGGTAAAAATATTTTGGGAGAGGCTTGTCACAGTTTGGGGAAGGGCATTCCTCCCACTATAGCTTCTTTAGCCTTCTGTGATGGTTAATACCGAGTGTTAACTTGATTGGATTGAAAAATGCAAAGTATTGATCCTGGGTGTGTCTGTAAGGGTGTTGCCAAAAAGGATTAACATTTGAGTCAGTGGGCTTCCGAAGGAAAACCCACCCTTAATCTGGTGGGCACAATCCAATCAGCTACCAGCAAATATAAAGCAGGCAGAAAAATGTAAAGAGGCAAGATAGGCCTAGCCTTCCAGCCTACGTCTTTCTCCTGTGCTGGATGCTCCTGCCCTTAAACATCAGACTCCAAGTTCTTCAGTTTTAAGACTTGGAACAGCTCTCCTTGCTCCTCAGCTTGCAAAGAGCCTATTGTAGAACCTTGGGATTCAGTAAGTTAATACTTAGTAAACTCCCTTATAGATAGATAGATAGATAGATAGATAGATAGATAGATAGATATCCATCCTTTTAATTCTGTCCCTCTAGGGAACCCTGACTAATCCACATTCTCATCTCACCTGATGAAGAAAAAGCATAGTAAACAGGGGTAAATACTACATGGAAGTAAATTGGGAATGCTTCAGCCAGGGACATGGGACAAAGGAGAGAGAGAGAAAAAAAGATATGCTAAACAAGCACTTGTGAAGTTCACATCCCTAAGACATAGACCTGCTAAAATACTGAGTTTTAATCAGAAGAATATGTAAAACTATTCCCTCATTCATTCCTTAAAACACTCAAACAGGGCTTAAGAATAATAACTATGGATTAAAGCAGAAAGAATAGCAAGACAGAGATTTCGTTTGTGGAAAACTATGTAGAAAATCTCAAAGTCAATAGAAGAGAGGAAAACAAGAACAATACGAAAATTTCCTATTTCTTTTACCTCCTACAACATGTTTGGTTTTAAACAAAATAAATTAAAATTATGGTAAAAGCCAAGAAAAGGCACAGACTGTAGAGAAAAATCAAGCATCACAGTCATGTTCAGAGTGACCCAGATAATGTAATTATCAGATAGAAAATTTAAAATACTTATGGTTCACATGTTAGGGGTTCTAATAGAAAAAGTATGCAGTATGTAAGAACATATGGGAAATATACTCAGAAAGATGGAAACTCTAAAATAGAATCTAAAGGAAATGTTAGAAATCAAAACACTAAAAGAGATGAAGAATACTTTTGATGGACTCATCAGTAGACCTAATACAAAAGAAGAAGAAGAAAAAGCAATGAGACTGAAGAAACTTCCCAAATTGAATTGCAAAAGAATGAAAACAAAATAGCAACAACAAAACAGAACACTGAAAATCTCTGGGAAATTTTCAAAAGATGTAACACATGCATAATTGGACCACCAGAAATAGATGACAGAGGCAATGAATCAGAAAAAGAAATTAAAGTAATAATATCTGTGAAATTTCCAAAATTAATTACAGATATCAATATGGTTTAGCCATGTCTCCACCCAAATCTCATCTTGAGTTGTAATAATCCCCATGTGTCAAGGGTGGAGTCAGGTGGAGACAATTGAATCACAGAGGCAGTTTTCCCCATACTGTTCTCTTGGTTGTGAATAAGTCTCATGAGATCTCATGGTTTTATAAATGGGAGTTTCCCTCCACAAGCTCTCTTGCCTACCACCATGTAAGATGTGACTTTGTTCCTCATTTACCTTCCACCATGATTGTGAGGCCTCCCCAGCCATGTGAGACTGTGGGTCAATTAAACATTTTTCCTTAATAAATTACCCAGACTAGGAAATGTTTTTATTAGCAACATGAGAAAAGACTAATACAGACATCAAACCATATATCTAAGAAACTTAGAGAAAACAAAGCAGATAAATACACTAAATACTCCCACATAGACACACCATATTGAACCTGCAGAAAACCAAAGGCAAAGAGGAAATTCTGAAGGAAGTCCTAAAGATAAAGTCACTATATGTATGGAATTACCAGAATAAGAATTACAGAAAACCTATCAAAAACCATGCAAACAAGAGGATAATACAATGAAATATTTAAAGTGCTTAAGAAAAACAATTTAACTTAGAATTTGTGTGCCTAGTGAAATTCATTTTTGAAACTGAAGAAAAAATAAATGCATTCTTAGTTGAATAAAACCTGAAGAAATTTGTTGACAGCAGACCAGCACTCCAAAACAATTAAAGTTCTTCACAGAGAAACTATACAGGTCAAAAATTTAGATCTACATTTAAAAAGGAAGAACATCAGAGAAGGAATAAGTGAAGGTAAAATCTTATAGTGTCAGAAAAAAAAGAAGCACAAACTAACCAATTAACCAACAACAATAAAAGTATCATAATGTTGGGTATATTTCAAAAGGACACTGGAGCAAGCTGTGTTATCAACCAAATTTACAGAATATGTTAAATTTTTGTTGTCATTTCAAATATGTTCATGGCATCTTCATTAGGAGTAGATTCCTTATCAAGAAACCAGTTTCTTTGCTCATTCATAAAGTAATTTCTTACCCATTCAAGTTTTATCATGAGATTGCAGCAATTCAGTCATATCATTAGGGTCCACTTCTAATTCTAGTTCTCTTGCTAATTCTGCCACATCTGCAGTTAACTTCCTTCACTGCAGTCCTGAACCCCTCAAAGCCATTTATGAGGGGTGGAATCAACTTCTTCCAAATTGTTCTTAATGTTGATATTTTGACTTCTGTCATAGATCATGAATGTTTTTAATGGCATCTAGAATGCTGAGTCTTCTCTAGAAGGTTTTAAATTTATTATGCCTATATCTGTCAAAGAAATTTCTATCTTTGGCAGGTATACCCTTATGAAACATAATTATTAGACAATAAGACTTAAAATTTTACTCTGAGTCTCATGAGATCTCATGGTTTTATAAATGGGAGTTTATAAAAGGCCAATTAATGGATACTGTGTTAGCAGTCATGAAAACATTAATTTCCTTGTAAATCTCCATAAGAGTTTTTGAATGACCAGGTGTATTGTCAGTAAGCCATAATATTTTGAAATAAACTTTTTTTTTTCCTTAGCAATAGGTCTCAACAGGGAGGCTTAGAATATTCAGTAAGCCATTCTGTAAACAGATGTGCTGTTATCCAGGCTTCATCATTCCATTTTTAGGGTACAAACTTAGGCTAAACCTACTAAGTTTAGCCTAAGTTTACAGGTTTAGCCTAAGTTTATACCCTAAACCTTTGCTGAAGCTGATTAGCACCTTAATGAGCTTTTGAGTCAAAACCATTAGGTGGGTTTTCTAGATATAGAATGATACCATCTGCAAACAGCGATAGTTTGATTTCCTTTATTCTTATTTGGATTCCCTTTATTTCTTTCTCATGCCTGATTGCTCTAGCCAGGTCCTCCAATACTCTGTTGAACAGGAGTGGTGAGAGTGGGTATTCTTCCCTTGTTTTGGTTTTCAAGAGGAATGCTTCTACCTTTGGACCATTCGGTATGATGTTGACTGTGAGTTTGTCATAGATGGCTTTTATTATTTTGAGGTATGTTCCTTCGATGCCTAGTTTGTTAAGAGTTTTTAACATGAATAATGTTGAATTTTATTGACTTTTCTGCATCCATTGAAATGATCATAAGGTTTTCATCATTAGTTCTGTTTATGTAATGAAGCACATTTGTTGATTTGTGTATGGTGAACCAACCTTGCATTCCAGGGATAAAGCATAATGACTATGGTAGATTAGTTTGGGTGATGAAACCATCAGTCAACAAACCACCATTTCATGAGTTTACCCATATAACAAACTTGCACATGTACCACTGAGCCTAAAATAAAAGTTTAAAAATAGCATAATTCTTTAAAGCCTTAGGATATTTGTAATGGTAAATGCATATTGTCTTTAACTTAAAATAATCAGCTGCGTTAGCACTTAACTAGAGTCAGCATGCCCTTTTAAGCTTTGAAACTCAACATTGTCTTCTCCCTAGAACAGTCCAAGATGGCGCATTTTCCCCAAATAATGCTGTTTTGTCTACATTGAAAATCTAGTGTTTAATGTAGCCACCTTTACTTGTAATCTTAGTGAGATCTTCTGAATAATTTGCTGCAGCTTCTATGTCTGCACTTGCTGGCTTCCCTTTGTACTTTTATGTTATAGAAATAGCTTTCTCCCTTAAACCTTGTGAACCAGCCTCTGCTAGCTCCTAATGTTTCTTCTTTAGCTTTCTCCCCTCTCTCATACTTCACAGTATTGAATAGAGTTAAGGCCTTGTCTTGGATTAGGCTTTGACTTAAGGAAATGTGGTGGTTTAATTTATATAGACCACCATATCAACAATAAGGCGATTTTGCTTTCCTATTATTTGTGTTCACCAGAGTAGCACTTTTAGTTTCCTTCAAGAAACTTACACAACTTGGCTGTTGGGCCTATCTTGGCTTTCTACATGTCTTTTCTGCTAATCTTAATCATTGCTACCTCTTGATTTAAAGTGGAAGACATGAGATGCTTCATTTCACTTGAACAGACATTGTTATCTCTCAAGCAATGGAGAGAATTTCTTGAAATTAAAAATTTCAATATGATAATATAATTAAAACACTATAGTTTCTATCATTCACATATTAATTGTTGAGGGCAAATAGTGATAGATTGTATAGCAGAGATCATCAAGTCAAAGTGTAGGTCAATATAAAAAAAGCCATGAGGAGGGGAGGGAAGCAACACATGATTGGTGAAGCGTATAGAATACAGAGAACCTTCATCAATTAAGTTAACTGTCATATGTGGTCACAGTTTATGGTGCTCCCAAACAATAATAAAAGTAACATCAAAGATCACCGATCACAGGTCACCAAAATAAATATGATAATTTAAAAAAATTAAAATTTGAGAATTACCAAAATGTTACATGGAGGTGTGAAGTGAGCATATACTCTTGGAAAAATGGAGCTGATAGATTTGCTTCATGCATGGTTGTTGCAAACATTTAATTTGTAAAAATTAAAAAATGCAGTAGCTACAAAGGACAATAAAGTATAATACAAGAAAACAAAGTCTGCCTGTATGGCATCTTCATTTGTAATGACCAGAAAATTTTGAGACAACCTTAATTTCCTTTCACAGGTGAATGAATAAACAAATTGTGGTATAGTCATGTAACAGAACACTCCTCTGGAATATGAGAACAAACTAACAATATGTGCAAAAACATGGATGAATCTCTTAAACTTCATATTAGTGACAGAAAATAAATTAAAAAGTACATTGTGTATGATTTCATGTATATAAAACTCTAGAAAATGAAAATTAATCTCTGAGCACAGAAATCAGATCAGTGGTTTTTCAGAATTGGGAGTAAAGAGGCAGATGGGCCATAAAGAACACAAGAAAACTTTTGAAAGTGATAGAAAGATATTTTATCTTTATTGTGGCAAGGGGACCACAAGTGTATATACACAACAAATGGTGTATGTACAGCTTAGAATACATCAATTATACTTTAAATTGTTTTAAGAAATGAGAGTTTTTAAAAACTTGCTCTCTATTGTCAATCATGTCTAATTTATTTCTTGAGCAACAGATTGCCCAATATTACAATAGTTTGAAAGATATTTTAATCCATTCTGTCTATCTTTAAATGAAATATTAAAAGGAAGTCATATACACTCAGTCCTCTGTAGCCATAAGTTCTGCATCTGTGAGTTCAACCAATCATGGATCATATATACTCAGAAAAAGACTCGCGAAGTTCCAAAAAGCATAAATTGATTTTGCCAAGCACTGAGTACTCCATTGAATCCACATAAAGTGATGTGTAGGCCTTGCATTAAGTATTTTAACTGATCTAGAAAAAACTTAAAGCATATGGGAAGATGTGTATAGGTTGTGTGGAAATACGATGCCATTTTATACAAAAGACTTGAGAATCCTTAGATTTTTGTTATCCATGGGGAGTCCTGCAAACAATCCCCAGAAGGGGT
This sequence comes from Saimiri boliviensis, assembly GCF_048565385.1. Classification (NCBI taxonomy): domain Eukaryota; kingdom Metazoa; phylum Chordata; class Mammalia; order Primates; family Cebidae; genus Saimiri; species Saimiri boliviensis. The sequence continues at coordinate 210,606,053 of NC_133450.1, read as the reverse complement.
CTAATTAAACTCCAGAGTTTCGGTACAGCAAAGGAAACAATCATTAGAGAAAACCAGCAACCAACAGATGGGAAAAAAATTTTGCAATCTACCCATCTGACAAAGGGCTAATACCCAGAATCTAGAAAGAACTAAAATAGACTTACAAGAACAAAACAAGCTCATTCAAAAGTGAGTGAAGGATATGAACAGACACTTTACAAAAGAAGATATCTATGAGGCCAACAAACATATGAAAAAATGCACATCATCACTGGTCAATAGAGAAATTCAAATCAAAGCCACATTGAGATACCATCTCACACCTGTTAGAATGGTGATCATTAAACAATCTGGAGACAACAGATGCTGGAGAGGATGTGGAGAAATAGGAACACTTTTGCACCATTGGTGGGAGTGCAAATTAGTGCAACCATTGTGGAAGACAGTGTGGTGCTTCCTCAAGGACCTAGAAATTGAAAAACCATTTGACTCAGCAATCCCATTACTAGGTATGTACCCAAAGAATAATAAATTGTTCTATTGTAAAGACACATGCACATGTATGTTCATTGTGACACTGTTTACAATAGTGAAGACCTGGAACCAACCCAAATGTCCATCAACAATAGACTGGATAAAGAAAATGTGGTACATATATACCATGGAATACTAGACAACCATAAAAAATGATGACTTCATGTCCTTCATAGGGACATGGATGAATCTGGAAACCATCATTCTCAGCAAACTGACACAAGAACAGAAAATCAAACACTACATGGTGTCACTCATAGGCGGATATTGAACAATTAGAACATGTGGACACAGGGAGGGGAGCATCACACACTTTGTTCAGTTAGGGGGGACTAGGGGAGTGACAGCAGGGGGTGGGGATGGTGGGGAGGGATAATGTGGGGAGAAATATCAGATATAGGTGATGGGGGAGGAAGGCAGCAAACCACCTTGCCATGTATATACCTATGCAACAATCCTGCATGATCTGCACATGTACCCTAGAACCTAAAGTACAATAAAAAGTAAATAAATAAATAAAGCATCAGGTATCAGTTCATTTTTGGTGTGTAACAACCCACTTCAATTTTGGAACAGTAAGCAGTATCCTTAACTTACTGAGTCAATGATTTAGAAGACTGAGAAGTTCGTAATCTCTGAGTTTGCTCAGGCAATTACAGTCAACTGCTAGATTGTCTGAGGGGTAGTTTATCTAAGAGGCTTCTGCTCTATGTGGTCTCTTCTTCTCCAGCCCACCAGACTTATATTATTATCCAGGCAACTTGTCAGGTTTCCACAAGAGAGAGTAGAAACACGCATCTTTTGGTGAGTATGTTATGGAAGTTACAGTGTGTCAATTCTATGGCAACCTATTGGTCAAAACAGGCCACAACTCCAGTTCAGATTCAAGAAGTAGAAACAGAGCCAAATTCTAGTGGATATGGTTGCAGAAAGCCTGAAGAATCATGACCATTGTTTTCATTGCATACTACTACCTTCTGATAATTGATTCAGCCAATACTGTTAAGCTATGTAGACAGGAGCATTGTTTGTAGGATTGAGGATTAGGGAATGTTGAAGATTAGTTATGTGAACATAGTTTAATCCTACAGTGTTAGGTAGTATTAGGTTTATAGAATCTTGTACTCTGAATATTAGATGTAAAAGAAAGCAAAGACCATCTTTCTCAATGACTTTAGGTTTTGTTTTTTTTTTTTTAATTTTGTCTTTATTTCCATAGGTTATTGGAAACAGATGGTGTTTGGTTACATGAATCAGTCCTTTAGCGGTGATTTGTGAGATTTTGGTGTATCGGTTACCCAACCAGTATACATTGCACTGTATTTGTAGTCTTTTATGGCTCATCCCCTTCCCATCCCTTCCCCCTGGGTCCCCAAAGTCTGCTGTGTCCTTCTTATGCTCAATGGCTTTGTTTTTAGATGACAAATATTTGACCTGGAAATGTTAAGTGAATTTCTAAAGGTCTTACATCCATTGGGTGTATTCAAATGGGACTAAAACCCTACACACATGTCTATTAATCTGAGACTCTAAATGACAAGAAAAAGAATCATTTTTATTTCTCTGGAGTACAATGTAAATTTATAAGGCATACAGTTAGGGGTCTATTTGTCTGTGTGCCTTCAGTACATGCAGGAACACACTCTCACACACACATACACACACACACACATACACACAATAGGAAAAGGAAATATAAAAGTTCCACTCTGCATAGGCTTACTGCCCAATTTTAATTTGGCTCTCCTCCTAATTTCTTTTATACCCAAAGCAGAAGTGATTCCCAGACCTAATTCATAAATACACTGTTTAGCACATACCATCTGCTCTTGAAACCTGTGGCTGCACACAATACATGTCCTGTAAGGTAAGTAGTTTCTGATATCAACCTAGAATTAATGTAGCTCCTGCTTTTCTCTAGGAAAAATGTAGAAATAAATAACCTTAATCCTTTTACACAGCCATCTCCTCCTGCTTAGGAAAGACCCTCAGAAGGCTACACGAGATGTACTCTTACAATAAACTCAGCAGTGTATTCTCCAGGTTGCTTATTGATTTGTACTGAAGGTATCGAATCTCTAATTAAAAGAAAAAGTCCAAGTTAGAGTAAAGACCTGTGAAACCATCTTAAATAATATTAAAAACTAGTAATAGTTTGTATAGTGTAACATTACTAAGTAAAGAAACCATAGTTTTTAGTTCCATTTTCTGGATTTTTAAAATGTTGTAGTTTTAGATAATTTGACATCTCTGAGCTCCAGTTTCCTCATCTTCAAAGGGAAGTGGGTAGGCAATATCAGGAGTTATGTATCCTCTAAAGATAGAAATCATTACTAGTAACAGATACATGGGAAACATTAAGTGCAGTGCTTGATACAAGTAGATATTTGAATGTTAGCCAATTACATCATTATGCTATTAAACTAAAAAAATTCAATAAAATGATATAATCAAACAACTATAGTTGCTGTAATTCACACATTAATTGTTGAGAGCTAATAGGTGTGGATTCTGGATAGCAGAGACAATGAAATCAAAATATTGATCAAAATGAATAAAATAGCTTCGTATAATTGTGCTGGGGTTTTTTTTTTATTGTTTGTTTTGTTTTGTTTTGTTTTTCTTTTTTGCCAGAAGCTTTTTTTCCAGTGCATTGTTTTCGTTGAGTCCTTTTTAGTAATCCCATTTCACAGATAGGAAAACTGAGACTCAAAGAAGTTAGATAAACTGACTATGATCTTAGGGTTAAGAAGTAGGACAGCTGGGATTTAGCCTTGGATTTTGAAGATGACTGTAGATTTATCATTTGTTTTTATTTACCCACATTACTTTCTATGTCTTTCTGTCATGTTTAATCTAGATAGAACAGAGCCCTGGGTCTGGACTTTCACACTTTTGTTCCAATAAATGTTCAGTTATATAATGTCCAATAAAAATGTTTTTTGAGTTCTTTGTCAAAATTGACAAGGTCAATAAACTTGGGTTGCAATTTTTCCCTGAGACAGAGACCAGATAGGAAGAGCTCAGACAATTCTGAGAGTTAAGCAGTCATAAAAAATATCAGGGAGGGTCTGGAGACAAAGGGAACGATCTTGGGGTCTGAAGCCTAGAGATCACATTTCTCAGTGATCACATTTTTCTAGTTCACATTTCTTGGTGCTAGTGCTAGGAAAAGCTGTGGTAAATAGAATGTCCCAGCACTATGAACCAATTACATTACAACGTGCAGAGGATGGGATTGGAAGGGCATACATGCTGCTCCCTGGAATTCTTACTCTAAGACTTGCCTGTTTTACATTGCCTTAGGAGGAATAAAAGAAATAATTGATTGGAACCAACCCAAATGCCCATCAATGATACACTGGGTAAAGAAAATGTCGCACATGTACACTATGGAATACTATGCAGTCATTAAAAAGGATGGGTTTATGTAAGGACATGGATGAGGTGGAAAGCATCATTCTCAGCAAACTGACACAAGAACAGAAAACCAAACACTGCATGTTCTCACTCATAAGTGGGTTTTGAACAATGAGAACACATGGGCACAGGGAGGGGAACGTCACACACCAGGGCCTGTTAGGGGTGGTGGGGGAACTAGGGGAGGGATAGCAGGGAGGTGGGGGATTGGGGAGGAATAACAGTAGGAGAAATACCTAATGTAGATGACAGGGGGATGGATGCAGCAACCACCATGGCATGTGTATACCTATGTAACAGTCCTTTGCAATCCGCACTTGTACCCCAGAACTTAAAGTATAATAAAAAGAAAGAAAGAAAAAAATAATCATTGGTTGCTTCATTGTATTTTCTCTTGAGGGAATGTTTGCCCTTTCAGCTGCAAGACTAATCAATTGATGAAGTCATGGCTGTGACAAAACTAAACTCCACATGTCTTAACAGCTCTGCATACATAGGAAGTTCTACCTAAATACTTGTGGCTAATGATAGAAAAGTGTGTTCGTCTAGAGTCAGGGACTCGCATGAGGAATAGCTAAGTTAACATCTTGAGTGTATACCAATTCACTTTACCTTTTCAAATGTGTCCTCATCTGTATATCAAGCTTAGAGCATTGCTTAAGGTGACAAAAGGAGGTAAGAATTATGAAATTACTATTCATATTTTCTATAAAATTCTTTGGTTTATTTCTATATGTTCATATATGTTCCATATTACTAAAAAGAAGACCAAATCTACACCCTATAGTTCCAATGCTTGGGTTCTATTTGCAGATTATCAAAGAAGTCTCTCCAAACAACCCTTTTGATAAAACTGCAATAAATTTTAATTGCCACTTACCTTCTTAGGGGCTCTGTTCCCTTTATTTTTGGGACACTTTACAAAGAGGAGTTGAAGTTCAAATATTCTGCAGCTTCTCAGTAACACAAACCAGGAAGGCAGTCATCATCTTTACATTTTCCTCTTCCCACCTCCCACCTCTAGTCATTCACCTGCTCAGTGAATCTCTACATTTCTATCTCCTTGATACCTATCTTAACCCTCTTGCACTTTCAAAAGGATCTTCAAAATTGTCTTTCAATTTCCAGTTTTATTGCCTTCAAGACACTTCCTTACATTGCAAGCAAAGTGATCACTGAAAGAACACATGAAAAATATTATGACCACAAGGGTCATGAAAATTCCTTAGCTTAATATCCTTACACAGCTTCTCTTTGCTTTTAAGATAAAACTTAAAACTCTAAACATCATTACAAGACCCTCCACAGTCTGACCCTGCTCATTTCATCACTTTACCTCTCCATCTTACTCTCTGCTACAGCTCTACTAAACTCCCTGTTCTATGAACTTCCCCTGCTCTCCCTGCCTACGCGGTTAGACACTTTTGTTCTCTCAATTCTTCAGGTCCCGGAGTAAATGTCACTTCATAGAGTGGTCCCCTAAGCCTGAGACCACTCTCCTATATCTTCCTGTACCTCCCCTATTATAATGTTCAGTGCCTTGTTTAGAACTCAAAAATCATCTGCTGAAAGAAGAATTGGTGAATATGCAAGTTCCCATCTTGATTTTTAACCACAGTTTGTATTTTTCTTTCATGTCAGAAATCATCAATGCCTCAAAGAGCATCAATTTTTTTCTATTTCTAGATTTCCTTGCTGTCAAGAATTGAATAAATGAGTGAGTGAACAAATGAATTTATGTGAATAATAACAACAGACTTTACTCATTCAATTCTTCCTTTCCAGTGAGCCATGAGACATGCTCAAATACAGACCAAAGAGATCATCAGTGACACAAAAACATACATTTTTGGCTCTAGTGACCAGGCCAAGAAGGCAGAGACTCAAGTTTTTCTGTGACAAGTAGGAAGAGTGATAGAAGTCCTTTCATTTGCCTTCCGTGACCCTGCATTTTATCTCTGGCCCCTCAGGTTTGAGTTGTGAACAGATCTGACTGCTTAGAAAGATATAAGGCTATGAGTTAATTTATAAGATTGTAGACAGCCTGAGAGCTGATTTAATTGAAAGATATAATTACCAGGTGTTGAAGGCAAAGGGGTTCATTAATTTCACAGACACTCTGTTGACTGAACTGTCCTCATTTTAATTTTTCATGGCACAGCAAGGAAGAAGACACCTGTGGGTCATGAGAATGGACCAATCCTGAGCTTGCAGGCACTTACATCCCATCCCAGGGGAAAGCAATCTTTCAGAAGTAGACAGCTAAGTTGTTTTCTACTGTTCAAAACTTCTCTTTGTAAAAAACTCTATCATAATCTTTCATCTACCCCTTGGGATCCATGAAACCCTTCATAATCTGGCCTTTGTCTACTTCTCCTGTCTCAATATTTGATAACCTCCCCCATTCTTTTTCTGTTTGAAATATTTTGAATGAATAGTAAAACTAATAATTACTATTGAAATAATAATCATTTTAATTATTACTACTGCTATTAGTATTTACTATACTCTTACTATATATTAAACACTGCTACATGTACTATATTTGCATTAGCTTATGTGGCCCTCCTGACTGCTATGGTAGGTGCTGTTCTTATTTTAAATGTGAGCTAAGTGAGTATGGGACCAGCCAAATTACTTGCCTCAAATCAAGCTCCTAAGAAAAGGAAACCCCAGCGCGGTGGCTCAAGCCTGTAATCCCAGCACTTTGGGAGGCTGAGGCAGGTGGATCACGAGGTCAAAAGATCGAGACCATCCCAGTCAACATAGTGAAACCCCGTCTCTACTAAAAATACAAAAAAAAAAAAAAAATTAGCTGGGCGTGGTGGCACGTGCCTGTAATCCCAGCTACTCAGGAGGCTGAGGCAGGAGAATTGCCTGAGCCCAGGAGGCGGAGGTTGCGGTGAGCCGAGATCGCACCATTGCACTCCAGCCTGGGTAACAAGAGTAAAACTCCGTCTCATAAAAAAAAAAAAAAGATAAAAGAAAAGGAAACCCCAAGTTATATTGGAAGACCAAGTTCTGTCTTTTAAAATGCAAGGTTTTTTTGTTGTTGTTGTTCTTGTTGTTGAATTCTATCCTACATTCATCTGTGCATTCTTTGAGGGTAATTGTCTCCAACAACCAGCAGAGCGCATGACACTTAGAAGTCCGTCAAGGAATCTGCTGGGTGAAGGACAAAGGGACTTTCCTCTCTTTACTCAATTATAGCAGTGCTAGCATCTAGGAGAGAAAGGTTGTCTATATAGTTGTCATAGCCCAGCTAGAGATGCAAATGGTAGTACTTCCTAAAACAAATGTCTTAAAGGACCAGAGCCCTTGCAGTGAAGTCCACAGAAATGCTCAAAGTAGGATCAGCACAGAATTATTCAAGGACCTACTGAGCAGCTTGATGGAAAGAGCTTTGCACATTATTCTGCTTGTCTTGGCCACACAGGCCAGGTATTCTCCACCTTAATAATAAACTTTTTTTTTTCAAGATGGAGTCTCACTCTGTTACCCAGGCTGGAGTGCAATGCTGGGATCTCAGCTCCCTGCAACCTTCACCTCCCAGGTTCAAGTGATTCTCATGCCTCAGTCTCCTGGGTATCTGGGATTACAGGTACGCACCACCATATCAGTCTAATTTTTGTATTTTTAGTAGAGACAAGTTTTCACCATGTTGGCCAGGCTGTTCTCAAACTCTTGACCTCGTGATCTGTCCACCTCTGCCTCCCAAAGTGCTGGAATTACAGGCATGAGCCACCACACCTGGCCAATAATACACTTTTAAAACATGGACATACCAACATTTCTTGAGAAATGTAAGATCATCTTATATGCATATATGTAAGGAGATAATAAGACTAACTGCAGTTTAAAAGACTAACAATAAAAATAGTAATAATAGTGAAAATAAAATAGTAACTATTTATTACATGTCTACTATATGCCTGATGCTATCCAAAAATTATCTGTAGTCTCAGAAGAACACTATTAAACAGAAATTATTAGCTCCATTTGACAGAGGAAGAAACTGAGAAATAGGTTGCCCAAGATTAGCTATAACTTGAAAAAGCAAGAATTCAAATAAGGTTGTTCTGACTCCAAAATATTTTCATACTGTTTCTAAATAATGCTCACTACTTCATCATCTTTTATCTTAATTTTTAAATACGTTATTTAGGTGTGGTTGTTGACTGAAGGCTTATTTCACAGTGAAGAGGAAAAGGATTCACAGCCAAAATATAAAGGCTATTTTGGAGGGGAAAAAATGACCTTGAGTTTCATGTCCTTTATATTGCTGGCCAAAATTAGCCACATACCTCAGACTACAGTGGATGCAGACAGTTCAATTAACTAAATATGGGGAAAAATAGCATTGATTAAGTAGAAATCTTAAGAAGTGGTTAATTACATTTCCTGGATAACTGAAGACATTTTATGTTTCAGCCCATCTTAATGAAAATCTAAATATATTAGGCCCTTTGCAGAGAACAACAGATCACAGTGCCTTTCTCTGTGTCCTTGAAGTTTATTTAATTGGGTTTTTTTCAGAACACATATACTGCCTTCTTCAGTGTCTCCACTATAATTGTGATATGTAATAATGATTCCTAATTCCACAGGAGAGATTGTTTTTTAAATGTTTGTAATCATTTTATGGCAAGACATCACAACACTTGAAAGCCTATATCACAGTCAGGCATCTCTAACAATTGAAAATTCATATAATTTCAAGTTCATTCTTCTGAGCCTCATCGATGTCTTCTTCCGAACTTGTCTCTATCTTATCCTAAACTCCATTCAAGTCATTCTGGGGTAACAAACACAGAGTTGTAAATGATTTTCTGGAAGGGATATTGAGCACAGAAAATTCCCAGGGGGATGTCCAAAACTTCTAAATCCTTGTAGTTAATGTAAACAACAGATTCTTGGCAGTCATACATTTGCTCTTTCTGTTTTATTTATTTATTTATGTATTTTTTTAATTGCATTTTAGGTTTTGTGGTACATGTGAAGAACATGCAAGATTGTTGCATAGGTACACACATGGCAGTGTGATTTGCTGCCTTCCTCCCCCTCACCTATATCTGTAATTTCTCCCCATGCTATCTCTCTCCACCTCCCCAGCCCCCGTCCCTCCCCCATTTCCCCCCAACGGACCCCCGTGTATAGGGCTCTTTCTACTGTTGTAATTGTGGCTATTTTTAATTTTCCTTAGCTTACATTTAGAGTATATGAGTTCCTGTGCTTTCAAGCCAAATGTATAATGTCACCAATCAATACGTGTAGACATGGTAACATTAATATCAGGGCTCAAATTTCAGTCATTCTGAGCCTACTCTGCTGTGTTCCCTCAGCCCTGCCTTCAGCCAGATAGTGATTCTCTTACGGGTTTAGGAGAAAGTTCACTTATTTTCTATTTTACATACTATTCAAGCCTTCTTCCCACTGCCCCTGCTTCATTGGGCATAGCCACCCTTACCTGCTGATTATCCAAGTCCACAGAGTCATTGAGCTACACTTTAGTAAAAAATAGACTATTGAGGGGAAAGGATTTGCTCACAATTCAGACTTTATCAGATGGACTTCAGAGCAAAGTCCCTTGAGCCTGGAGTATCTCACATTTTGCCTGAGCACCATTTCCTCACTTTCTATTTTGCTTAGGAGTTCAAATCCAATTCATTCACAGGTGGAAAGAACATATGCCATCTCATCTATCATCTTCCTGTTCCTCCAGATGCTCTGAAGGAAAATAAAGAAGACCAACAATGACAATAAATTATTCCTTCTTCATTTAGCCCATCCCACTGCTGCCTTCTCCAGAGAAGATGGTGTAACAGAGTGTGAAGAACAAGATCTTTGTTCTTCTTTCTGTGGAAGAAAAAGGGTATAAGCAGAATTGTGCAGAGAAAGAAGGTTAACCACGATGTAGGCCCAACAGTGCATGTATCGATGTGGCAAAGAGCAAAGTGAACGTTGCTTCTCAGACTTTCTACATTGAGCCTGCATGGTCAGGCAATTACATCCCTGCCTGGGTGAGTCACTGGATGTAGTATCCCCAGGAAGGGCACAACCTCTTCAAGGTAGATTTCTGCAGTTGAGACAGACCCTGAAGAAGATGTCAGATGGAGGCCGTTTGCTGACAACACTCCTTGTAACAGAACAGCTACCGCTTTCTTCTTTCCTTTGGCCCTCAAACAAAAGACCCAAGAAGCTCTTTGGATAGAAATGAATATATAGACATTTGGGTGCTGCCTATATCTTCTCCTAGAAGCATCTGAGCTTTCCACTGACATAATTTTAAAAATTGACTTTTTATTGAATTTAAGAGGGACATATTCAAAGACCTATCTGTGAAGAACATGAAAAATGCACCACAGAATTCCTACCACTTACGGTAATTTAAAGGACTCAGCCCATCTCAGTGATCACCCAGAGACAGAGGGTGGAGCCAGAGAGCAGTGGTCCACTTAACCAGGCTTGAGTCTGGATCACAGTGTTAGAATATACAGTGCACAGAATTGCTGTGTTGAAATATACAATACAAAGAGAGCAAGCTTGGGGACACTAGTATTCAGAGTCAGAGTGCTAAGTCAAGGCCATAGATACCTGAAATCAGAGATGAGAGGGACAGAGACTCACTTCAAGATGGAGGCACACTGCTTGAAGCAAAGTAACACCAGAAAGGCAAATTCTAATAAGATTACTTGAAATGCTTTGGCCTCTATCTTGACTTTCTGGTGACTTTTCACCACTAACATTGGTTTAGTTTTATTAGTAAACCAATGGTATAGTCTAACATGTTTAGGGACATATTATGTGCAAGGCACTGTGTTGAATCCAGTCTACACATTATTTTATTCATCTTTAATATAAACCTACAATTTAGGAGTTCTTCTGTCCGTTATACAGGTACATGAATTGATTCTCATTTACGTGAAGAACATTTACGTGAAGAATTTTCCCTAAGTCAACAGCTAGTAAACAGTAGGACTTCTCTTCTCAGTCGGCTTCTACTGAACCCAAAGCGTACGAAAAAAGACTGACAATTGTGAATCAGAGTGAAGATCCGAGTAAAATGCAAGCAGCGTTATAACGATAAGAGTGATCCAAACACAGAATTGGCTCTCCTGGTGAGGATTTCTCCATTCCTGGAAGGATTCCAACAAAGATAGGTGGCTATCTGTCATGCACATTGCAGAGTCAGATTCTGACTGGTTGGGCAGTTGAACTTATGATTTTACAACACCCTTTCCAAGCCAGAGGCTCTAATTTTAAATCCCTGGTAACCCCTCCAGTTTCCATTGCAATCCTCCTTCTGAGGCATTATACAGCTGACATGCTTCTCTAATATTTTGGCTTTCTCTTGATGTAGAGTGGACATTTACAGTTAAGAATAAAATTTGGATAATTTATACTTTAATACAATTTGTCTTGGAAAAATAGATGCTTCACTGTACACCATGCCAGCACAACACAGATAAAGCTGGAACATGCTAGGGTTTGCCTCAGTCCAGTGTCACATTAAGAATCCTAATTTAATATGAACAAACATTTGAAAATTTAACAGGCTATTTAAATCTGCAATTAAGTTTCAAAAAATAAAAATGTGCCAATCATAATACTAAGAAAAAGAGTACCTCCTTAAAATAATTTTTCAAAGTGTATTTTCCTTATACTTCAATGAAGGGTAGCTGCCCAGTAAATATTTTCTTTTCAAAAGTCCCAACCTCTTCAAACTCCAGCCCATGCCAAACTTTCCCACTCTCTTATGAGTCTCCTTTTTTATCCTAAGGGCACCTCCCCTCTCTTTCTTGTTTAAAACAAGTTGATGAACATTTTTTCTTCTTCCATTTCAACATTTTCACTCACTAACCTTTAGAAGGCAGGAAAGAAGGGTCTGAATATTCATGTTTCATTGTCAAACTTTAGTGATATCTTCACAGACTCCACCAAAGAAAGCAATATGTCTATTATGCCATCTGTAGATCCTTATCATCTACCACCTGAACCTCTTCTTCCTGAACGTTCTTCTCATATTTTACAGTGGAATCATGTGGGATCTTCTACAGGCTGAGCTTTGACTGTATCCATTAAAATTACTTCTAATAATCCCAGGTATGAGTAACTGAAACCTAAGTTCAGAGTAGCAATCATGTTGTTTTGGGGTTCAATTACCTCCCAATCCTGGCACTTTACTCCTAAGAAAAAAAAAAAAATTGAAGGTTGGTCGACTTTGTTGCCACACAGTTACAGTGCATGTCTTGATGCTACTCTTCATCTTTACTTTGACCTTGATATTGTCTTTTCCATGCTGGGGCCTAGAGTAGACCAGGGAGTATCTTCCCTTGGGACTGATTTTATCATAGTGAAAGCAACTTAGGAGATGCAGCTTCTGACTGCTCCTGAAGCATCATTTTTGGAGCTGAAATCACTAACCTGTGTCTACCTGGGTCACACGTTGCAGGATCCAGATTCAGGAGGCTGTAACATGCCCTTAGCACCTCATATTCTCATGTCTTACCTGGAGTGTTAGTCTGAGTTTTGCTATTTGATTTGTTACCAGGGAAACATGATAGTCACCTTTTTCCCTTTTTCTCCTTTATCTAATTGGCTTTAGTAACAGCAAGAATTCAGACATCTCCTCATATAGGTGGTGAAGTCTGAAATAGTTTTTTAAACTCTTGGCTATAAATTGCTACTGTACTGACCTGATCTAGGGGTTTCTGATCCTCCAAGCCACCTTCCACCACCTGCTGCCCAATTACCAGTTACGGATCTACCTCCAGTCTGGAAGAGAATGCAGCTTATAAGTTACTTTTCTGTCAACGTGCAGATATCAACTAAATACAGACATTTCAGCCCCTATTCACTATTACTAGGAGGTTCAGTCAGGCAGTTCACCAGCAAAATAGGTCACAAAAAGTTCATAAATAAATCCTAATCTGGGACTCTATAAACTCTTAATTGCCAACATCTCTCCTCTTCCCTGCACTTCTTAGTTCACTGCACGTTTATTTACAACTCAATGTTTCATTTGTCTGTTATTTTATTCCCACATTGTCATTATCATGTTCCCCGCACATTGTCGAGTTTCTTGAAGTAATAGTACACTCAGGGTTATTTTGGTACAGGAATCGTAACTTTACAAACATCCTATAATTAAAGATTAATCTTGACACAGGCTATCAGGTCTCCCATTTAACAGCTGAAGTCATGCTGCTCTTTGGCTCTCTCTAAGACAGTTTATAATTCATTGAGCCAACTTTGAAATTATGAAAATCTTGATGAATTGTTTTTAATTTGGATGAGTAACAGAGTGTTAAACATTGTGCATAAAGTAAGACTTATTGATACTTTATATGATAGTATGTATAATTTGCAGAATTCAAATGTACATAAAATGCCTGTAATGTAGATTCTGCAACGTGGGTGATGGAGCAGCATGGAGCTGGAGCTTAATTCTCAGGGATTTTGTCTCAAAAAGTTGTTCTAGGCAAAAAGCCTTGAGTTAATACATGATGCCTTCTACTGACTATCTCTCTCTTTTAGAAAGATCTATGACTCTTTAAGATATTGAACATCTAGAGCAACCAGGTAAAAATAATAGACACATATAGCCTAAAATTTACTTCAGTAGCCGTGAAAGTGCAAGGCAGAAGTGGGAGTGGAGAAGCAATGTTGATAGATAGCCCCAGTGGTTGTACTAACGAATCTCCAGCACCTCTGAAGCCACGCATTTCACAGGATGCTCTCAGCTGATGACCAAGGTCAGTGAAGGGGCTAACATAGAGTCCATTTCTGTGCATAGCAGGACTCCTCTAACAGGTGATTTGGCTCTTCTTGGAACTTCCTTAAGCCACCTAATCTAAGACTGTTTTTACCCAATCCTCCCAATCCTTTCCTTCTGTTCTCGTGTCAGACCTGCCATCCCAACTGGAAATCTCTCCCGGCCTTCTCTGCTTTTTCCCCTTTACCCTTCCTAGACATTTCTCTTCCAATAAGTCTTTTGCAGATCTAAACTTATCTTTCCTTCTGCTGCTCTACCATCATCTTCTTTCCACTTACTCAGTTTAGTGAACATCCACTTTTTCTTTTCAAAAGTCCCAACCTCCTCAAACTCCAGTCCATGCTAAACTTTCCCACTCTTTTATGAGTCTACCATTTTATCCTTAGTGGTCAACAGTGTCCCTCTAAAACTAATGACCCGCCGATGGACCTATAGCACTCGGACACATCTGAGGATCACTACAGGACCACTGTGGCTCATATTGGATAAATATATATCCATATGCCACACATCCATCAATTTGGCAGTCATGATGAAAACACATTCTTAGCTTCATTTCAGGATGAGGATTTGAGTTGAGTTGAAGCTGAGCATTGCACTTTTTATTCTAATTCCAAGATGAGTTTTCCATGATGAACCCAAATAATGTATTAATACTCCATTTGAATACAATGATATCTTTATAAGAAACTTGGATCTGACCTTTTAAAAATGAAATGTATACCTTATTTTTGTGGTCATTCATAATACTTGAAATGGAGGTATGAATTAAGAAAACACAAACATTTTGAAATAGCAGTTGTTTAACTTTTCCAACAACTGCTACATGCCCTCTCCTCTTTCTCTCCAAACTTTCTGTTGATTTCATACTTACTGACCATGAATGCTTATATTGTTCTCAGTCCCTTCACACATTTTACTAGATCCTTCCTCTCTCCCACAAGAAGCCCTGCTCTTTCCAGTGTAAATAAAGCTAGCATTTTTGTTTTTCATTTCGCACTTTACTCATGGCCTTTTTTTTCCTTAGGAAACAAAAAAAAAATGAGAAAAAAAAGTCAGCATTATATATGAACAATTGTCTTTTTCCTGTCTCTACATAAGTAAATGTTCCCCACGTCTAAGTGCTTTTACTGTAGCATCTTCTCATTCTCCTAGCATCTTTCATGCCTGTGAAAAACTCAGACTGGCGTTTGGTTCCTTCCAAGTGAGGATATCATAAAACTAGCCCAAACATTAGCAATTCAGCACCTTTCATGATGAAAAATCTTTTCATCCAAGCAAATTTAGGAGGCAGCAGAATGTCTGGCCTTGTGGCTAATTTAGCAGTGATCTCACATTCACACTACTGAGGTCTGGCAGCTCAGCTGGGAGTTGGCTAAGGCTAGAGGGAAAGAAGTACATCCCTGCAGCTAGTCATGGTCCCCCTCCTGTCACCCCTCCCTACTTCACACCCCATAATCAATCCTGGCTACCATTGCCAGCTTGCTACCACCTAGCCTGAGTTGGTATTCTTCCTGCCTTACCAGTCTGCACTTAGATTTATGATTTATTTAGAATTGGATTACATCGAGGCTCAAGGCCAAGGCTCCATAATCCGTCACCGCCTCCAATGTGGCCAAACACAAACATTTGTTTTAGCTGCATCAGCATCTCTAAACCCTGCTGAAGGATACCCATGGTTAATTGCTATAGCAACTGCATGCTTTTGTGTTTTTTTTCTTCCCTAACTGCAACCCCTTTGCCTCTCTCCTTTCCTATTCCAAATGAAAGCATTGACTCCATCAAGTAATAGATATTCATAATTTAACAGAATGGTGGCAAGTCTAAGCTATGCTGTTGAAATACATCACACCCAGGGTTGCTTTGCTATTTGTTTTTGTGCTGAATATCAGCAAGTGTTTTAAGTTATGGGTCTTTCACACATATAACGAGGAGGGAGGAGTGTCACCAATACTGATGATGGCTTCTAGCCTGCTGGGTAAAGTTCCAAGCCGCAAAATTAGGATACTTCTTCTTTAACTAGTGTTCATGTCTTTTATATTTTATTATTGTTTATTAATACTAGTAAAACTATTTGATGTATCAGTAGTTCATCAAAGTTAACAGAAAGTAAATATTACCCCACGTAAACTTTACAACGTTTTGTTAAATGAGGATATTTATGTTCTGTTTTATTGATGAGGTAAGAGGCTCAGAAAAGTGAAGTAGTGAACCTAAGCTCACAGAGGGAGAACTGAAGGCTGACCTTCAGATTCTAAGCCGACAGTTTGTTCTGCTACACTATCATTACCTCCTTAACAAAGGAGGCATCTATGTGGACTAATTAGCTCACACATAAATTTAAAATGAATTTCCTGAAGGGCAGCAAGTATGTATCTCAATGAGGTACAGCTCTGTTAAGTTACACAGAAGTGGAAGTACAATGGGTTAAGCAACCAACACTTCTGAGGATCTGAGGCATGCCTAGGCATTGGAAAAACAAATCAAACAACAGATTATATAGAAAATGAAATGGACCGAGGAGGCCCAGCTTCTAGTCAAGCTCTGCTATTAACTCACTGCAAGCTATCTTTCTTCCCTGAGTTTTGGTTTCTTTGTGGGTAAAATGTGGGAGTTGAAATAGATTATCTCTAAGCTTAAAAAGTTTTATGTTGTTTAAGTGTCTCTTAAGCACACATTGCATGCTTAACCTTGAGCTTGTCACCTTCAGGAATAGAAACAGAAGAAAAAAACTGGTGTTTCTATCCTTCATCTCATATAATATAACTAATGTTCACAAGGCTCAGATAGTGTCACAAACACATACCACCAAATAAAGCAACGGAAAGATTTTTTTTAAGTATTATATTTTAAAGTTCATATGTAAACATTGTAGTTGGCCAAAGAAAGGGAGTTCAGAGAGAGCTAGAATGATCAAGAAAAATATTTACGGTATAAAAAAATTCTCAGCTGAATGATGATGGGTAAGAGAAATTTGAAGGATAATGTATTTGTTGGTTCTTGTATTGCTGTAAAGAAATACCTGAGACTGGGAAATGTGTAAAGAAAATGAGTTCAATTGGCTCATGGTTCTATAGGTTATTCAGGGAGCACGATGCCAGCATCTGCTTGGCTCCTGGGGAGGCCTCAGGAAACCTACAATCATGGTGGAAGGGGAAGGGGAAGCAGGCATGTCAGATGGCAAAAGCATGAGCAAGAGGGGAGATGTTACACACTTTTAAATGTCCAGATCTCACAAGACCTCAGTCATCATCATGAGGCTAGTACCAAGGTGGGTGGTGCTAAACCATTTGATGTGGTTTGGCTCTGTGTCCCCACTGAAATCTCACCTTGAATCGTAATAACTCTCATGTGTCAAAAGCAAGACCAGGTGAAGGTAATTTAATCACAGGAGTGCTTTTCCCCATTCTGTTCTCATGACAGTGAATGAGTTTTCACAAGATCTGACTGTTTTATAAGCATCTGGCATTTCTCCTGCTGGCACTCATTCTCTCTTCTGCCACCTGTGAAGAGGTGCCTTCCACCATGATTGTAAGTTTCCTGAAACCTCCCCACCAATGAGGAATGGAGACAATTAAACTTCCTTATAAATTACTCATTCTTGGGTATTTCTTCATAGCAGTATGAGAACAAACTAATATACTATCCATGAGAAATTCACTCCCATGATTCAATCACCTTCCCCCAGGCCTTACCTCTAACATTGTGGATTACATTTCAATATGAGATTTGGACAGGGACACACATTCAAACTATTAATATATCAGGTAGGAAAATGAAAGTCCATACCCAATGAAGGAGATAATGTAAGTGAAAGCTCAGTAAAGGGAGTGAACTAAAACATTTCCATCTAGCTATGAGTATTGACTTTACTGTACCATAGCTTTGCTGTGAACTTTTGAAATTGGACCAAAAGTAGGTATATAGGGGACTAAAATAATCATCCACCATTTACTTAAAATTCAACTTTCAGAAGCTTATACAGGGAGAGGATGTAAAGAAAAGGAAAGAAGAATAGAAAAGAATAAAATAAAAAACATAGCAAACTATGAAATTTTAATATTGTAGGGAGATGTGATCCTATCTAGTCCAATCAACTAAATACATATGGATAAAGGGGGCCACCAAAATGAAGTGACTCTTCAATGGCATACAGTAATCACAACCACAGTGTGCCCCATATACTCTGTGGTCCCCATTCTGGTGTTCCATAACTACTCTATGGAAGTAGTAAAATAAAACCAGAAAGGAAGACAGAAAAAAAAAATAAGTAAAAAGGAATAGAAGCGAGAGGGGAGGACAAGAAAAATATGCCAGTAGGAGTTCCTACAGATGTCTGTGCTCACCCAGACTTAGGAGGTCTGATTCAAAGCCACCCAAAACAACGGAAAACTGGAATAAGGTTCCTGCTCTTTCCTTATGATGTCAA
This sequence comes from Saimiri boliviensis, assembly GCF_048565385.1. Taxonomy (NCBI): domain Eukaryota; kingdom Metazoa; phylum Chordata; class Mammalia; order Primates; family Cebidae; genus Saimiri; species Saimiri boliviensis. The sequence continues at coordinate 210,587,913 of NC_133450.1, read as the reverse complement.
GTTATTCTTCAAGTATTTAGATGACTGACAAGGAGAAGATGTCACCATAGCTAAAACTTCATCTATTCATCTTTCTGCTTCTGTCTGTAACGGGCCCCCTGTTTGGAGAACTTCAGGTGGCTAAGCCCTTGAATCAGAACAAAGCCAATTTCAACAAATGGTGACCTAAACCACTGGTTCTCATTCTGAACATTGAAATACCTCAGGAGATTTTGTTTTAATAATCAGTACAATTTGTTTGTTGGTTGGTTTGTTTTTATTTCTCCAGACTATTATAATGTACACCTAAGTTTGAATGTCTTTGGTTTTAAGGGGAGAAAATGAAACAGAGTAATCTCAGTCAGAACCAATATCTGATTATCCCAGGTAGCTGTATCTGGAACATGAGCCAGGCACTGCCATAAATGGGTATGAGGATTAAGATTAGAGGAGTGTCCTGACAATTTACTTCACGCTGGGAAATTAAGTGGGAGCTATGTATCCACATTCTATGTAATCCTTCTTGTCAGCATTTAAGACCCTTCCAGAGATTATGAGCTTCCTAAGAAGGTGTTTTCCTAAGAAAACACCGTAAGAAATGAACACTAAAGCCTCCAGAAAACAGTGCCCCCAAAGGGACAAAATCTCTATGAAAAGGACTATTGGGCTCAATAATAATCTGTTAGTTAATGTGTGGATTGGGAAATATGTGGCTTGCTAAAGTCACTTAGCCCTGGTGCTGACTGATTTGAACCAAAAATTTGAAATGATTCAAGCAGGAAGTGGAGACCTTGAGTGTCCCTCAGCTGGTCAACCCTTTCACTTTCCCAGGTTGGCCTAGTGGAGCAGGGCTGGCTTTTCTAGAGCCCAGACCGTGTGCCTAAATTGGACCTGTAGAGTGAAAATGAAAAAAGAGAATGACGTTTGTCTCTGAGTCAGAGAGTTAAGTAAGCTCCTGTGGGTTGGTGGAATTCCTCTACCTGTGTTTTGGGCTGAGAACATTAGCACCTTTATAAGAGCTGTCAATGCCTCTGACCTTTCACGCACTCTTAAATCTGGAGTCCCTATCTCTCTTCTGGGGAACAATGATCTCAGCCAGTCTCCTTCTACCTAAAGAAAGCTGCACGGAAACTTTTCCCATGAACTGAACAGAGACATCATTGATGAAGGGAATGAGGACTGTGCTTGAGGACATTCTGAAGGCAAAACATGCCAGCTCCCACCATGGCACACAAGAAGATTCCTTTTCTGAAAAATTCTTAAGTTTTCTTCTGTTGGTCAAATTGATGATGATGATTCTAAACCAGGCATCCCCAAACTTTTTACACAGGGGGCCAGTTCACTGTCCCTCAGACCGTTGGAGGGCCACCACATACTGTGCTCCTCTCACTGACCACCAATGAAAGAGGTGCCCCTTCCTGAAGTGTGGCGGGGGGCCGGATAAATGGCCTCAGGGGGCCACATGCGGCCCACAGGCCGTAGTTTGGGGACGCCTGTACTATTTGTAAATGCTTACTGTTTTCTAAGCACCATGCTGAGTATATATACAACAACTTGGGAACAATGAAAGCTTTACTATTAACGTGAATGTCTTGAGTATTGAACTGGAGAACTGAACAAAATGTTTTAGAAGCATTCATTGTGGGGGGCGGTGACCCATTTTTATAAGAAAGCTGTGGAGGGGGAAAAAAAACACATTCCACAGAGGCAATGATTTCTGCATTAGACTTTGAGGGTGAGGTATTAAGCTGGGCTGGGAATACTAGTAGAAACAAGCTGATTAGAGGTGAGATTAGGAAGATAACTCAAGATTTGTCTGATGACCCAACTAACTTGGAGAGATTTTCTAGCATGGCTTGGGAACACAGCTGGGGCAGCATAAACCACAGTGGTCTCCTCGCTCCCTGAAACCCTTTCATGGCTCTCTGCTATCCTTAGTACAAAGCTCAAACTTCTTAACTTGGAATACAAGGTCTTCGGGATTTTAGTCTGTGTTTCTTTGCCTAGATTCATCTTTTTCCTCATTTATGTTAGCTCCATTTAGGCCCATGCTTTTAGGTATTTCAAACAGTTCGTGTGTTCCTTAATTTCTACAATTTCTAAAAGGCTTTTACATAAAATAATCATCCTCCTCAATCTTCATCTTGTTGATCCTTAGCCCTGATATTTCAGTTTAATCACTTTCTTAAAAGGGCATTCCTAAGTCTTCAGATCAAGCTAGCTTTTCCTTCCACTTCCCCTTTTATAACATGTATCATCTTTAAAATTACTTTTTCAATTCCCACTAGACTTCAAAATAGGCTACGTCTTAGTTACCAATGTGCCCTTGTTACCTGGTATTTTCCCTAGCATCTAGTAGGTTTTCAGTAATACTTGTTTAAAAGAGAGGGTAAGGTAAGATTGCAAAGGTTGTTGAATGTCAGGGTCCGGATATAATCCTACAGCTGGCAGGGATATGCTGCAGATTGGTTTAAACTAGGAAGAATGCACTATTGAAGCCGAGTACTGACAGCCATCACTGTTTACTGTGTAGATGATGCTGGAATGAGTAGAGTCTGAGTGTTCTTGCATAGAGAAATGCCTTGACTGTATCTCTGATTTTAGAAGCCATATTAACCAGTCTATCCCTGGACCAAACCCTGTTGTTATTGTTTTTACTGCAGAAAATGATCCTGCTTCAGCATCCCTATCATGGTCCCAACTGATGAAAAACAGCCAATCAGGTGAAGTAGGGATGAGGAAGGAAAAGGAAAAACCCGTTCTTCAATCACTTTCAAAATCTCCCCTGTGCTTTGATTTGTTTTCAGAGAACACTTTAGCTCAACAAACAATTGCAAAATACCCAGTTGCAAGGTAAAATGAAAAGCCCACAGGCATTAATTATATATAGAGATATTAAAAAAGAAGCTACTGCTTAATTATTGTTTGCAAATCTCGGTATTTAAATTGACTTATTTGCAAATGTCTGTTTAGAAATTGACTTGGTAATTATAAAGTCAGTGCAGGGATGTCTCAGGCCCTGGAGGAGTCTCTAACGAGGAATGATAATGTAACAGCCAGAGTGAGACACAGTGAGCTGCATTTTAATAACTAAAAGTGGTTGGTAGGGGGCTGAGATGCTTAATGTAAAATCCCTAAACTGGCAAATTAAGGGGCCAGGGTCTCTCTCTTTGGTTGGCAAGGGATCATTGGAGGAGACATGAGGGGGAAGGAAGGGAGCAAAGAATTTGAAGGTGGGTGAGGCTGGGGGCAACTGGGAGAGAGAACCACAGTGTGTTGTGTTCTGTGTGAAAAGAAGTCCTCCTTTGAAACCAATTACAGAGGTTTCAGGAAATCATCTAACACCAATAATGCTCTGCCCAATTGTTGAAATCTAGAGGTACTATGGTAATATTTATTTCAAAATGAGCTGTGTCCCTCCAGAGTTCACATGCTCAAGTCCTAACTCTCAGTACTTCAGTTTGTGTCGTTATTTGGAAATAGGGTTCCTGTAGATGTTATTAGTTTAGATGTAGCCATATAGAAATAGGGTGGGCCCTTAATCCAATATGATTATTTTCTTTACAAAAATAAGGAAATGTGAATACAGACACACACACAAGGAGAATACCATGTGAAGATGAAGGCAGATATTAGGCCAATGCTTCTACCAGCCAATAAAGATTGATGGCAAACTACCAGAAGCTAGGGGAAAAGACGTAACACAGAATCTTCCTTACAGCTCTTATGAGGAACCAATTCTGTCAACACCTGGGACTCAGACTTCTAAGCCTCCAGAATTGTGCAACAAGAAATTTCTGTTGTGTGAGCTGCCCAGTTTGTGGTACTTTGTAACCCTAGGAAACTAACAAAGCTGGCAGAGTGGACTCACAGTGGCACTACCTAGCTCTATGAAGAAATGGGGAGATGCACCAATCTGGAGCTAACAAGAAGTTCTTTCAAAATACTAGAGTAGTAGACATGGAAGGGCTTGACCTTGACACCTTCTAGAGTGATCAATGGATCTTGAACATGGTTACATTTTGGAATTACCTGGGGAGTTTAAAAGTACCAGTGCCTATATTCTATACTCAGAGATTCTGATTTAATTAATCTGGGGTACCTCCTGGATATCAGGCTTTTAAAAGCATCCCAGGAGAGCTCATTTGTAGCCAAGGTTGAGAACCAACCTTCTAGATTTTGCATTATCTCCCTCATTTAACAGGAGAGGAAATTAAGGCTCAGAGAGGTGAAGGAATAATTGCCAAGGGTCACATTGTTAATAAGTGGAAGAAATGAGAAGTGACCCAGACACTTGGACTTTCTGTTCACTGTTCTTCCCGATGAGCAGGATTTCTGTCCCCTTGGCTCTGGATACAGAATACATGTACTGATTTCTGTTTCCTTGGGAGTCCTCTCGTCCTAGGCAAATGGTGACCTTGGCCATTAATATTAAAGGAAAGTTGTCAACTGTCCATGTGCACAGTGAGTTTACAAAATATTACACACATACCTCATCCTATTTCTTTATAACAACTTTATGATATTAAATGGGGCAAGTAAGTTCCACCTGTTAAAGAAGATTAAGTATAGAGATGACACTGGCTCTCAGATTCTACTGTTGGTTAAAGACAGAACCAGGATTCAAACTCAGGCCTTTTTGAAATGACTCAATTATTTTTTCTCACCACTTGCCCAGTGAAAGTGAAGTTAAACCATATTGGTCTAATCTTTGTTCAAATATTTCTAAACAACCTTGGCCACATTTCTGCTTTGATTCTACTTATGTCAATGTAATCCATTTACTCTGGAAAGTTAAAAGACTTGCATGAACTTTGGGCCTTCCCTCAAATATATTGCAAGGCTGAGTGGCGACGGAGAATGTGGGCATCACAACATTAGAGAAAGTAGCTTTGAAGAAGGGTAATGTTCTCGTTTTCCATCTAAAGATAGGTCTGTTATCCTGCTTTAAAATGACCACCCTGGACATTCCACGTATCCCCACCACCAATCGACACAGATATCAAATTAGAGCCATTGGATTTCTATCTGTAATCCAAGTTGCACACCAATTTTTTGTACTTATACAGATACAGGTCCAAGGTCCAAGTCTTGAAGCTACTATTCATGAATTATGGGACTGTAGGGAAGTCAAATACTTTTGAGTTTTAATTTTCTCAACTATAGAATGGAGAGAGGAATGCCTATTTCTTGTCTGGTGAGTAAAGCTGAGACAGCCAGGTGTAAAGAGGTCCGTGGTGGACCCATAACTGGCCTGTGTCCTGGGAGAATGGGGTGGAGTCTCAGGAAGTTCACAGCCTTTGGAAGGGGGAGGAGCCTGGCCTCTCCTGTTACTGGGTGGTTACTTGGAATTCAGTCTGTGAGATGGGGGCCTGTTAACAGCAACTTCTCTCGCTTTGTTTAGGGTTTTTTTTTTTTTTTTCCTTTTTACCTAATACATTTCATTTTTCTCATACTTCAAAGTGTCTACGAGCCTGATCTTTCATGGTCGTGTGACAAGGACCCTGTTTTTAGCTGAACTAAGGAGAAAGTCCTACAACAAAGTGACCTTGGGTAAATAATATTTCTTATACAGACACACCTTGAATTATAATGAGATTATATCCAGAAAAAAGCAATCATGAATCAAAACATTATAAGTTAAACCATTGTAACTCAGGGACTATGTATATGTATTATGCCCTCAATGATGTGAGTTTCAAACTTTTCTTCCACATAAGTAGCTAACAACAATGGTTTCAAAACAATCAATGTCTTGCCATGCTTTGGACCATTAGCTGTATTGTTCCTATTCCCAAGTCCTATTTTGCAATTGCACTTTGTTTGTGTCCCAGTTTTAAAGTCTTTGCTTCAGCAAACTAGCCAGGTCTCCATTTATTTGCATTGAGCCCAAGCTTTTTCTTACTAATTCTTCCAGTGACTTACATTTTGCTGATGATCCAGCTCCCGTTTTTAACTTCTGTGTTACTCCTCTGGAACATCACTAAGAAAACTATTCGTACTCTGCCTGCCTTCCATGATTCTGCCTATTGCCTCACAGTAGGTCTCCCTGGTCTTGACAACCTGAAGAGGCTTAGGTTTTAGATATTTCTCAAAGAGCAAGAGCATAAATGGAGTAACAACAGTAGAATGAAAACCCTCATGCTCTTCAGGAAGACTTATCTCTAGAGGGCAAAGAGCAAAGTAAAGAAAGTGGGACACATATTGTTAAGGATCAAGTGCCCAGAATAACACTCTGGGTCCATGTTATAGGTCCAAAGCCCAAGTCTTGGATCCACTATGCATTAATTATGGAATTGTGGGGAAGTCCAATACTTTTAATTTTCTCAACTGTACAATGGAAAGAGTAATGCCTATTCCTTGTCTCGTGAATAAAGTGACCTCATGCAAATAATAGTCCTTATACAGATGCACCTTGATTTACAATGAGATTATACCAGAAAACCAGATCATTAATCAAATCATAAGTTGAACCATTGCAAATCAGGGACTGTGATTTACAATTATGGGAGAGGTGGTCTTTGGTATCTCTTGAGTGATATCCCTCTTCTAAGAAGCCTCTGGACTTACGTCCTTTTACTGTACTAATCCAGCCTGAGGAAAGTCATCAAATCAAGGTGGTCTGGCCCTCAGATACTGCATAATTGGAAGGTGATGTGTACTGTATATAATGTCATCACTTTTAATATCCTGCAATCTGACTTGATTCCTTGAAAAATATTAAAAATGTTTTAAATAAAGCTCAAAATTCCAATGAATATTCCCAACAATATTTATGCATTTCATTTCTTTCTAGTATACAGGACATAACACTGGGGAATTGCACATAAAATAATGTTAGAACCTGCAATTTGTAGGGCACTTCCCATGGGCCAAATATATGCTGAATCTTTATAATATTGTATGACAACATATGTATTATTACTGATTCTATTTTGCAGATGAGAAAACTGAGGCTTAAAAAAACAGTTACTAAGTTATTCAATACCAACTTAGCTCATCCAAAATCATGCAGTTAGCAAACAATAAAAGTGCAGTTTGATGCAGCCCTGTTAGTTTTCAATATCTATTCTCAGAACTTCTAAATGATCCTATTTAGAAAACCAAAGAAAATCCGCTTTCTCCAAACCCCTCACTTACTTTCTTCAGAAGAGAACAAGATAGAGATTCGCCACTATTATTTATTTATATGTATGGATATTTCCAAGACTATTTCATTATCTGTAAAAGTAGAAGGCTGATCTCATCTAGAAAACCCTTTGAAGCACCAATGTTTTATTATTCTGATACAAATGCTGCCAGTAAAAGCAAGCAGCCACTGCTGAAGGGAAGACATTAATGCTCTACAATTAATACCCCATTTCATTAACAATTAGATATGTTAAATGCCATTCCATTTTGTTTGCACCATCAAGTTCTGGGAAGATGTCTATGCTTCTTATAACTTCCCAGTAGTTCTTCATCACCAACTGGGTTAACTTTCCAAGCAGGCAGACAACAGATTTTAATTCTCAACCTTTAATATTTTCCAGCCCTTGGGACACTGGAGGACCTACATGAACTGATTCAGCTACATCCTAATCCAAGACTAGGATACTTCCTTTGGGGTGAAGTCTATGTGGGCCCCTCCATGTACTAAAAAAATTAAAAACCCTAACAAAGCCTATATATGGGGTGGTCTCCATATCCACCCCATACCCACAGCTACTGATTTTCTGATGGAAGATGCTGTAAATTTATGAGAGAGTAGGTTTTCAGACTATATATAAATATCACTTATTCACTTAAGGCTTCTCCTATCATAGTCTTAAGTAAAAGAATCATAGAAGATCAAGTTTTAAAGAAGATACTGTAATAACAATAGTAATCATCCTAACAGCAAAGCAGCAAGGGAAACATTCATCTTTGCAGCTAACACATGCTAAATATAATGGCTATGTGCTTTATATACATTTTTACTCTTAATCTTAATCTAAGTAAGTGGGTATTATGGTCATCCCCATTTTACGTGTGAGAAAATTGATTATTTACTTTATTGGTTATTTAAATATTGGTTATTGGTTACTGATTGTTATATAATGAATTTAGCAGCTTAAAACAATACATATCATTTCACTCAGTTTCTAAGTGTCATGAGCCTGGGAGTGTCTTAGGTGGATGATTCTGGCTTAAAGTCTCTCATAGGTTTGCAAGCAAGATGTTGCACAGAACTGAGTCATACGAAGGTTTGACTGGGGCTGGAGGATTGACTTTGAAATTCAGTCACATGGTTGTTAGTAAAAGGCTAATCCTACCATGTGGGCTTCTCCTAACCAAATGACCACTAGTCTCCCTAGAATGAGTAAACCAAGAGAGGGAGAGGCAGAAGCTGTAGTGTCTCTTACCGACATACCATCTATTGTGCGTTATTCTATTAATCACATACCCCATCTCTGTTATGGTATGGGAGGGGATACACAAGGGCATAATACCAGGAGGCAGAAGTCACTGGGGACTACGTTGGAGTCTGTCTATTACACAAACTAAGATTACACAAGCAGTAAAGTAGCAGTAAAGAAGTGAGTTTATAAACTCAAGTTATGTCAACATTATAACCCATGCTTTACATGTTTTTTGGCTTCTTAAAATGTCTTTTATCTACCTCACTCTCTAAGCCTTTCACTTCAGGTCAGGGTTTGATCAGAGAAACAGAATCACTAGGAGTGATATAGAATTAGGTATAGTAAGTTGTATAGCAAGTTGACATTTAGTATAATACAGTAAATTGGCATTATATAGTTCTTGATGCTGATTATGAAGTCTTTGTGTGGGCTGGAGTCCACATGGCAGCCACTAGAGGAAGAGGAAGAACAAGAAGAGGAGAAGGGAGGGAAGGAGGAAGGGAGGGAGGGAAGGGAAGGATAAAATGTAGGAGGAGGAGGGGCAGAGTAGGTGGGCAAGAGGGGAGTAGGGGAGGAGGTGGAGGAGAGGAAGGAAAGGAGGATATAAAGTGGAGAAGAGAAAGGATAAACTACGACCTGAGAAGACAAACTATAACCCACAAGGATGAAGTGGAACCTGCGTTAGGCTCCCAGTGCCTGCAAGCTTACAAATTTGATGGGGTATGTAGGTGATCTGCAGGAAAAGCTAGAGCTCTTTGTCATGGGAAGCTTGAGAAGATTAAGGAAGAGATCTGATGGTAGGTGAAGGAATTACAGGGGTGCTGCTGCCCCATACCACAAGATAAACTAGGAGTAAGGAATAATGTGGGTAATCTGCAGTAACCTCTTGCACCCTGCACGGACCTACCAAGTCTAAACACAATATAGTTCCTATTTCCCTTCCTCTTTTCAAATCTCATATAAACTGTCTCTTGTGGCCCACAGTATACCTGAATTATGCAGGGTAGGGATTCCTTGGAAAGTCGATACCAGCTTAACTCAATTGACACAATGCAAACCCCTATCTCCTCTGCTGTGTTGTCCTTTTCCATAGCAGCATCTGCAAGCCCATATCCACATTGTACCCATAGACACACACTATCACAGTCTTGTAATTTTTAATAATTTTTGTGCAAGACACCACAAGGTGTCATTTTGCACCAGGCCCCATAAATTAGATAAATAATGCTGCCCCAATCTATCCCTCATCCTCTGGCAGATATTTTTTCTTTAAAACTCACTTGTCAAACTCACCAAACTTGTCACTTAGGAAAAGTTTTCCCACCCAACAATTCTACTCCCCTAAACACACCACACACACACACACACACACACACACACACACACACACATGTCCACAGTTAAAAATCATTCCTCTGAACTACTTCTGTGTGGTTGTTAGCTACTGCTTTGCACTTATCATCATGAAAGGTCATCATCTACTTCTCCAGCTTTACTGTAAGTTCTTCAAGAGGCTCATCTTTGTATTCCTATGCCCAGCGCAGAGCTCAGCCCACCAGATGAGTTGAATACTTTACAGCACCTGTATCAACTCACTTTCCAGCCTCTGCATCAATGTCTTTACTGTGAGCTATCTCATTACTTCACTAAGGAGCCAACTTTCAACAGCTATCAGCAGCTGTGAGAGCTAGAAAATTCTTTCTCATAAAGAAATCTAATTTTATCTACATTTGTCTTCCTGTAGATTCTACATACTGATCATAATTTTATTCATTGAACATAGACAAAATGAATCTGCTCTCTTCTAATGATAGCTCTCAGGTATGTGAAGGCTACTTACTATTCTGCTAATATTTGCATACTTGTACCTCTCTGTGGCCTGGATCCATGACTAATCTATCTCTATGTTACCCGCAAGGTCTAAGAGTCCTTATATTAGGAGCATATCTACACTGTCTGGGTCTGGGGCAACTGGAATGACTTGGCTCTCCTCCTTGTGTTTCTTACTCTTCTGCAGGGTATTCTGGATATGTTTTCATGGTCATAGAAGAGTTATAATAATGGTGACAAGCCTACCTAGCAAGTGCATTGCTAGTCTCTGCTTGTGTCACATCTACTGACCTCCCACTGGCAAGTGGAGTGACCAGCCATCTTTACTTTTGTGTAGCTGAAGGATTTCCCTGGGCCCAAGGGGCTTCCTATGGTATAGGATCTTCAGTGTTAAAATGAGGATAATTGTTTACCTATCCAGTCATGTGACTAGGCTCAGAATCAGAGTGATAGACACTGCAAATTGGATGTGTAGATTATCTGCTCATACACTTTGTTATGGGAACCACATTTCTAGGTGCTGGGGTAGAGCATTAAGCCATGTCTCATTGCTCATGGAGCCTGTGTTCTAGTGTAATAAGAACTTTCACTCCCAAACAAGTTGTTAGACCAAATCAATGCATGTTGCATTCATTCTTCCTCTTAAACTAAAAAGAGACCAGACAAGGCCACAGAAAATGAAAGGCATATTGCTGAAGAACACAGTGGGGTTTGTTTATTTTAAAAATTCTCATACAGCTATCTTTCAAGTTGATAGCAGAAGTCTCTTGCTCAGCTTCTCCCTAGAGCATTCCCAAAACAAGCCTATGTGCTTTCCAATTAAACCCAGGTGAACTTAGCCCCGACCTGTAGCTCAAATGTCAGTGCAATGCCAAAACAACTGGATGAAAAATGTAAACTGCACTGAGCAGAGTTTTGTTTTTGTGTTTGTTTTGCCTCCATGATTGCAAGCGATATTTGATCAGGTTTTTCTCAAATCAGGTCAAATTCATGCATGATGACCTAGTGGGCAGACCCTTCAACTGCTGCCACCCACCTCTCCCACTTATTTCCCTTTGCTCTGCCTCGTTGACACTCTGCTCAAAACAGGAAGTGCTGCTTCAGCCAGGTCATTCAGTCATTAGTCACTTATTGGAAACCCATCATTGGCTGGTTATTGTGCTAGGCCCAGGGAATGTGGGGAAGAATAACTCTTAATTAGTAACCTGAAACAAGCCAACAACAGATACAGACATCTATACAAACAACAAGTGAAAATATTTATATAAGATAAATGCAAAAGGCACCACCATGGACATATATGTAAGGTAAATGCAAAGGAACAAACCACTCTCTTTGCCTAGGCAAGTCAAGAAAGATTTCAGAGATGAAGTGCCCTTGGATTAAGTCTTGAACAATGATAGAAGCTCACTTGTCTTAGAGCAGAGCAGTTAAACACATGGACTTTGGAGTCAAACAGGCTTCTGAATGGTATTCTGTTACTGGCTATCTGCATGACCTTGGGCAAGTTAATTAATTTCCCATTTTTCTGAATTTTAAATGTTCTCATAAATAAAATGGTCTTTTAAGAATTACATGAGATGAAATTACGTGTGAGTGTATAAAAGTACACCCACATACAGTTCTTAGCATTGTGCTTCTCAGCAATAAGTCCCTCAAAGTACAGCTATTACCATTGTAATCACTTCTGATAGTGGCAAAAGTGAATTGAGCAGAATATTCCAGAAAGATAATACAGTAAGTTCATGAGTATCAAAAAGGATAACATGTTTTCGGCTTTATAAAACAGAAATTTAACTTGGGCATTGAGTGTTATATGGCAAAATTGGTGGCAGAAAGCCCAATAGATTGTTAAGAAGATAAGGCTGGAGAGGCAAAGGATATCTGAGGCTGAAGGATTTAAAATTGTATGTCAAGCAATACTGTATGCAACTGGGAGGAGTTCATCACTAAGCAATAGAAAGAGGTAAACTTAATATCCCAAGAGGATCCACTACAATGGAAGGTGGATAAATACAAGGACCATATCTGGCTTACCACTTCCCGTAGGGACCTAACAATGCCTTTCTCCTTGTAGAAGCTCTACAAACTTTTGCAGAATGAGCAAGGGAAGAAGTGGCAGTGGTACGTGAAAGACAGTCAGACAGAAGTTTCCTACAGCAGTTTGAGTAAAGAATATCAATCACTTGGCCTATGGCAGAGGAATAGTTTCAGAAAAGTTAGGAGGCACAGCTGCGAGGACTGGGTCACTGGCTGTATATGCTGAAAAGAAGGGAAGCATCAAGAGTGATCTGGACTCTACCATGGGTCTCCAGAAACAGGATTAATGATTAATTTACATACATATATATATATATATATATATATATATATATAATTATATATATATATAATTTTTTTTCAACTGGTCCAGTCAGGTGTTTCTGACATATTTGTGTACAACAATGTTGACAGAATGAAATGAGATCATAGGTTTGCAAGTGCTTTGTAAATTGTAAAGTAACAGTGTAATGGTAAATGATATTATCCATCCACAGATAACTGGATAGCTATCGTGGGCAAGGCACCATTCTAGGTGCTGGGGTAGAGCATTAAGCAATGTCTTAGTGCTCATGGAGCCTACATTCTGGTATAATAAGAATCTTTCTGATTTTAAGTTAGCCAAGAGTTACACATTCTCCTCCACTCACTAATAACTAACATGGATTAAATTATTTCATTATACCAGAAGTTTCACAAAAAGAATATTTAATTCTGGGAGAAAACTTGAGATGACCATATCATTCCTTATGTTGAAGATGAGAAAGCTAAGACTTCAAATATTTGAGTAGCATTTCAAGGTACTCAACTCATAGATTCAAAGCGGTAAAGCCAGTATTTGAAACTGGGCGGAGAAGGGGTTACTACAGACTCTTTGGGGTAATGTAAGAACAGCAAAATTCCATATAATTTGGAAAGGCATCATAAACAATACAAATGCATATTTGGAAATTAAAATAAGACACTTTTTATTTTTATAATATAAACTACAAATCTAAAGCTAAACCAGTCTGAGGTGAGAAGGCTGTTGTGGGTATGAGTTTAGAAGTCTAGGAAATTCTTTCCTAGTTAAAATTTTGATAGGACTTTCATAAGGCCCCTTCCCAGTTAAGAAATCCAGCCACTTACATCTTCAACCTAAAACTATTAAAAACAACATCTCTACAACCCCATGAAGTTAAATACCCTTGTTAAAGTGATCACATATATTTCAGTTAAATAATAGCCGTGGGAGAGGGCAATTAGCAGATGCGGTCAGGAGAGAAAAAGATACGTTTTCAGATGAGATTGGAAATGAGATGGAGAATCAATGAGGCAGAAATATACAAGACACTTTTTTTACCCTGAGGTTTCTTAAATTCTGTTGCTAATGATACCTTAAGATTCTTAAAGCTCTTACCAGAAAAGACACATTGTGATTAAGGAGGTTCAAGGAGACTTTCAAAAAGTCCAACCACAACTGGTTTCTACCTAACTCTTTCTAGAAAGCAGTGTTCTTCCTCCATCCTTGTTGCATTTATTGACCACTTGAACAGAGAAAGAATCAGTCATTCTGGATGAAAGAAGGCACAAGTCTGGTTTCTTGAAAAGGAGAAGGCCGTCAACCTGAAACAGCAGGCAAGGTACTCAACTCAAAGTCTATTCCCTGATTCCTGCAAGTCTGCTTCAAATTCCACCACTATTTGCCATCATTCTGGATTTTGATGGATTTTGGTCTTCTAGTCTGGCTGCAGAAATATAAATATCTATTTGTGGTCTTTCAGAGGATGCATTGTACTTTTAGTTAAAAAGATGAAGAAAGATGGTAGAAATCTCTGTGGGTGAATGAGGAGGGAAAAAGGATTTTATGTTCATGTGAACCTAGGTTTAATTTCTGACCTATAAATTTATTAACGCTTGCTCAACTTGTCCATCACTGTTTTTAGGGAACCAGGAATACCTGATGACAACTCAATAAATATTTGTTAGAAAATAAATGGGTGACTTTGAATAGCTCTCTTCCTCTCTCATTTTCATTCTCACCTACTCATTTCTCTCTCATCTCATAGCAAAAGCCCATCAGTAATAGAATGTGAAGCACTGAATGAAATAATATGGACAATTCTGAGCCAGCTCCTGGTCCAGAATAAATATTTAAAAAATTACATTTCTCTTCCTCTAGAATTAAGAAAATTTAATTTCCAACTACACAATGCAGCAGCCATTTCTTCGACCAGATCAACAATTCTCTGAGACGTGGTTTCATCACTGATACAAAGGGAGGGATAAAGATCTGTTCCCATTCACCTCTCAGTAGCTCTGAAGATTACAAGAGTTTATGGAATTAGATACATTTGGTAAACAGCACAGCACTGTTTAAATGTTCATTATCATTATCCCTATCATAATTGTATAGATGTGGGTCAAATTCTCACTGGAGGCCCATCTTTCTTTGGTTGTGAGAGCATCTACTGTGTCCATGGCAATCTTAGAGTCATTATTTTTAAAATCCCACTATGTTTTCATTAACTAAGTCTACCTTTAAGAAGCCGGATGCTTTCCAGTGCATCTAATTGCATAAAGTGTAAGATCCTAAAGGAATTTATGTGGCCTCAAGGAGCATTATTAATGGATGTCCCTTCTAGAGATGTAATTTTGGAAGCAATTTTCCATGAAATTGCTGAATGTGTGCATCCATATAAATTTGAGCCCATTTGGTACAATTATAATTTAGCCCAATGATTGCACTAATGACATTTTCAGTAGATGTTCTGGTTTAAAAGAAGGAACACATTTATTACATGTGTATGTAAAACATACTTCAAACTGGATTGTCAGATAAATATTTCCATGAGGGCTTCCATATGTCTTTTTTATTCATATTCACTGACACACAACCACAGTGGGTTCTACAATTGAGTAAGGAAAATAAGTGAGTCTGAATTGTCTTTCGTTAGGGCTGAAATATATCTCAAAAAAAAAGGAATTACATTTCATCACACTTGTGACCTGACAGACTAACAAACAAGTGGTTTATAGGATGGATTTTGGAAACAACCAGGGCCAGTTTTGAATTCTGGATCTGCCCCACACAGCAGATGGCACTGAGCTTTAGCTTTCCACCCTTGAAAAGGAAGATAGTAGTATCAATCCTTAAATGTTTCTCAGGGTTGTCAGAATAACAACAGCAATATGTACAAATGTAGATAAAGTTCTTAACAAGCCTGGCATATAATGTACTCTTTAAGTGATTAACGTATATGACATCTTCCTAAGATACTGATGTCAGCTGGAACCAAATTCAAGTGTGTATGTGTGTGTGTGTGCATGTGTGTGTGCAATGCATACTTCTCTGTGTGTGTGTATAACCTGAGGTTCAGAATGGTTGTGCAACAAGTTCCAAAGGGTCCAAAGATACACAATTCATTAGGCAGTTGTGCTGGAGGCAGAATGAGCTTTGAGTGACCTCAGAGATGAGTCAGTCCAGTCTCTTACATTTCAAGGACACTGAATTCAGAAGGAATAACTGACTTGCCATAGCTAGTGGAAGCAACAAGACTAGCCTATTAGACTTCCCTAGTTGAATTCAATATTATCTGATTAAAACACACCTTTTCTCAGAGTGCCACACAGCCTATTCTCCAACTGCCTGCTGTCAGCTTATCTTTGCTTCATGTACCCAGGTTATTGGGCTTCTCTTTTACAAACAAAATACATATGCAACTCAAAACCATATGTCTTTTCTATTTTTTTCCCATGACAGCAGGAAGGTGTGGGTGTTGGAGAGTGTTTTTCATGTCTTCCACTTTCAGAAGTTCAAAATACAGCCTTAGCAGCCTGTGTATGTGTGTGTGTGCACATACACATGCATGTACATGTGTGATGTTCCTTTTCAATTATGCTTCTGTAGGACATCAAGAGCAACTTACAGGTTACCATGCTCCTCCATTGTCCTCAAAGATAAGTATCAGAGGTGATCATGGTAGTGACAATGATTCTATACATATTGGATATTCACAGTTATTTTGCTACTTTGATTCTACAATCAGGTTCTCTTGCCCTCAGTCAGCAATCATGATGGAAACACCGTTTTTAATTTCCACACATGGCTCTCTTATGCCCTTGAACCGCTCACCAAGCCAGTCTACAACCTTCCATCTTCAGATGCTTCCAAAGTAAACCATTCTACCTATTATGTCTTCTCCATCATCCTTCAAAAGCTGATGGGGCTGACTTTATCCATAGGAAACGTAACGTGTTGCCCCTGCATCCTCCCCACTTACTTCCTCTAACTCTGTAGGCGTGGCTTGTGCCTCTTTCTCCTTTCTGGTGTTGCTGTCTCTCAAGAGAGCAGTGACTCCCCATTGGTAGGCAATTACTTTGGGAATCCCTTATTTACTTTTCCCTTTAGAAGATGTGGCACTAATGATCATGTTAACTCCACTGCTTTCTAACTTTGAGTCTTATACAGAAAAGAAGGGTGCTCATGAAGGAAAAAGAATAAAAATGTGCTGATATGAGTTACCAAGAAGACTGACAAGAAAAAAAAATATTATTTTGATGCATTGCAGTTAAAATGATCCTCAAACTTAAACATGTACTCCAGTGTTGCAGTTCTTTCCTGTTATCCAAAATTATCACAATCATGGTGTTACCACTCTCCACTCCAGGGTTTATACTTCTCCCAGCCTTTTTGACACTCACTTTAAAATTAGAGAGCCTTATGCCATACTAAAGACACAGCATTGGTAGCAGAGGCTGAATCTTCTGTTTGGGATTTATTTGCTTGTTTAATTTCATATATGGTTTACTTTTATACAATTTATGTTAAACATATATTTTTTCTCTAGTTGGATTTTGTTGACAAGGATTTCTAGTGCCTTAGTGTTGCTGCTTTGTTTGGACTTGAACACCTGACTTTTGTGTCTGCAAGTTCTCGTTTACCCCTACCTGTGAAATGGAATGAGCTAACGGGTTTTCAAAATGTTTAACAATAAAATCATTTTTAATAACAGGTTTTAGTCCACAATATTGAAATTTTACTGAGCTTCTTATTTCATTTCCGATTTAATTATTTGATAAGATAATATAATCAGTATAGTGGATAATTATTTGGAATTTGCTGAAACATTTGGATTTTATATCATTAGATGAGACAAAATCATAAATGATTCATTTTCTTTGTATATTGCTAGGTTTATTAACATGAAATATTCTCTTTTCTCCATTATAATAAAACTTTTTGCCCTAAATTTCAGTTTACCTGATAGAAATATTGCTATTCAAGCTTTCTCTTGGTTTGTATATTTCGGTATTTGTTTTTCTCGTTTATTTTGAGATAAACAGTTCTTGTAAGTAACATATTACTGGCTGTCTTTACTATTAATTTTTTAGTTTACCTAACTTCCTCTTTTTAAAATTATCACTTTCCTGTTCTTCCCTGTTTCTCTTAAATTGATAAAGTTTGGGTTTCTGTTTTTTCTTATTCTAGTTTGAAAGTTACCTGTTTTGTTTCTATTATTTGTTTCCCACAATTGTTATCAAATATTCTATTAATTTATTTTTTCTAGCAACATCTAAGATTAATCAGTTATATATTCAAGACACAAAATTCAGTTATGCTTTCATCTCTGACTTGCATCACCTGGTTGGAAGGATTGGAATTTGAATTCCAGATCGTTATAGAGAAAAAAGTACATAGGTATGCATTTCATGTCTAATCTAGACATGAATGTGTTATT
Organism: Saimiri boliviensis; assembly: GCF_048565385.1. NCBI lineage: Eukaryota > Metazoa > Chordata > Mammalia > Primates > Cebidae > Saimiri > Saimiri boliviensis. The sequence continues at coordinate 210,569,963 of NC_133450.1, read as the reverse complement.
TTCTTTACTTACAATCACTTATTGCCTATCATTTCTTCCTTTCACATTCATTAGTCTTATACCTGTGGAGTATCTTTAATCTAAAAAACCAAAATCCAAAAAGTTTCAGAACAGAACTTTTTCAGTGCTTACATGACACTCAAAGAAATGCTAATCAGAAAATTTGTATATTTTATATTTTCAAATTGGGGATGTTCAATTGGTAAGTATCTGCAAACATTTCAATATCAAAAAAATACAAAATCTTAAACACTTATTTTCCCAAGTATTTTGGTTAAGGAATATTCAACCTATGGTATATTCTTTAATCATTCTTTAGAAACTTTTTTTGCTAGTGATTTTTTAAGTTCTTGTCTGTCCATAAATTTCATTATTTATCTCTCATATTCAAGTTATAATTTAGTTGCATTTAGCATTCTTATTTTACATTTATTTTGTGATATAGTTACACATTCTGGGGATTAAGTTGTGGATTGGGGACATTATTCCCCAATACCTGTGAGTCCTTGCTTGCCCCATGTTTCTTGGCTTCTCTTTTGTGCTTTAAATCTTCCTATAACTTTCAGATGCTGTGGTAGCTTTGGTTTTCCAGGAACAGGATGCTGTGGCAGAGTTGAAAAGCTTGAATGGTGAGTAACACCTGTGAAATTAAAAGGGCGTGGCAGGACTGGATGGGTGAGGGACCTGTCAGCATACTATTTTTACCTGGCAGCCCCTGATAGCCTGTCAGGGACCTGTCAAGGTCACCCATGAGAGAATCCCCAGCTTCGCACTGTCTTGCTTAGTCTCTGGCTAAGGCTGCCCTGAGAATAGCATGATCTTGACTCAAAAGCTGGGGTGGATGCTTACGAAGCTCCTAGCTGAAGACTGTCAGCAAAGCACAGTCCCGCAGCTGGACAGTGAGTTGATCTGGAGGTGCATCTCATGTTACAGAAATTCATTCTGAGATATTTTTACTCTTCCAGATCACCAGTTTCTCCTTGACTCTGCCCATCCTGCTATTCAGTCTCTCTCTTCTGTGGTTCCTGTTATTCTTTCCATTATATAACCATGTCAATTTCATTACTAAGACCTCCTGCTTCTTCTTTTATACAACCTCTTAATTTTGCTTCATGGAAGCTCCACTTTCCTATTTTGTTGATGGTATTAATTATGCTTATTCTAAATTTCTTTTCTGCATTTTACATCAGCATTTTTTCCTCTTTATTCTCTCTCTTTCGTTGTGCTAGTTCTCACGTATCTTGTAATTCTTGTCGATAGCTTATGTTTATAGTTGACCTTAACTTCAAGACCATCAGCTAACTTTTTAAAAGGTGGAAGCTTCTACTGAAGTCTTTCCCTTGCTGTTTGCAGTAGGATTAAGAAATGGGTGGAATGCAGCAGGAAGAGAGAGATTTTTCCCCCTGATCTCTCCAGATTGCTGGTCACTCAGGGTCTGCCTTGTCTCCTACCTGGAAATGGTCCCTCTGTTTACAACTTCTCATTACTAAAAGCTTAGAGTGGGGATGGATCCCAGAGCCTGGGAACCTCTCAGCCCCATCAATATCATTCTGCCCCTTGTGTGCCTGGCATTCCCAGCCAGAAGTAGGAAATGCTCATGGTACCACCTCTATGCCCTTCAGTGCTGTTATTCATAGTTTCAAGTCTCTGTAGCTTCTGCTTCCTTTAGTCAAATCCCATCTATTCTTGGCCTCTGATTCCTCCTACTCTTTATTCTGAACATGGTGCTGTTCTTACTCAATTAAAACCCTATTTTTGACATTTCAGGTCTTAGATGCAGGTTACAGAGGCAATAGCATGAACTCCAAATGCTATGTTGACTAGAAGACCCAGATTAATACAATTTTATCTTGCACCCCAAGTAGGAACATGGAGCTGCTCTCCCTGAAGTGAAAGATGGGGCTAGGATCCCTTAACCCCAGAGGTCCCTTTTCCATAGTCATCTCCCCACTATGACTGCATGGAACATGGTATTTTAAATCATTAGACTGGATGACTTCCAGGGTCACTTTTACTCATACATTTTATGATTCCAGGGTCTAAGAATGATGGTATTATAGTAAGAACTCTGAAGCCTCAAAGAGAAGGGCAAGTAGAATTCTTTCTTTCCTATTGTTCCATATATAGGCTATTGAAATGACTACTAAAGAGCAGGAACATCTCATAGGCTGTTTCCTAGTTCCAATACTATACAAAGACAGAACACCCTATCCTCACTTCCCTTTTAACATTTCACGTCTCTTCCTTCATCTGTCAGTGAAAATTTCTCCATTTTTCCATATTCAATATTTATCCCGCTTTATTTAATTATTAATTTTCTACATTGTGAGTATTGTCACCAAGTTGAGGGGAACCTGCAGAGAAGCAAGTTGTAAATATCAGTAATATGTTTGGTCCACGTCGGGGAAACTGCTTTAGAAACGACTGGTCTCTGGTGAGAAACTTGGCAACATTTCATTCTCATTTTGATGAAAAGTATAAAGTCAAGTCTTGTTTCACTTTTATTTTTGGTAACTTTAACACAGTTTTATTTTGAAAGCTTAGTTCAAGAAAAGGCCTTGAAAATACCAATTAAGTGCCTCTATTAAAAGCCACTGGTAGAAAAAAAAGTAAAACAGAGAATCACAAAATTTCTATGGGAAAAACTCTGGGCACCATTAACCTTCCCCACACAACATGGAATGATATGAAGACAGGTTTCTTCTAGATGTTCATTGAAACTCAGCGTATATGCATCTGGAAACAAGGTTGGCCAAAGTAATACTCTCTAAGGAGGCTGATTACCTGATTCTGTCCATTCTGGAATCCTACATGCTAGTTGTAATTAAGTAGGCTTTGTTCCAGTGAGACAGCAGCCTATGAAAGCATTTCCCAATGTGTGCTTTATAGAACAGTTATCTTACAAGATATGCTGTAAAAAAAGACCCTGTGATCAAACAAATTTGAGAAATACACCATATTCTCTACTCCTCTTGGAGATTTACTATGCATATTATCATGTCATGTAGTTTAATTATCTTAACCCAGCATTTCTCAAAACTATTTCCCATAGCATCCTCTTTGTTCTGGTTATTTGACACCTGTTGCTAAGGGCAGGTGATATAGCACAGCAGGTAAGAGCAAAGCTATAGAAAATGAAGAACCTGATTTCAAATTTTGGTTCTTCTGCTTAACAAGTGAATCTCTTTTGGTTTCACTTCCTTTGCCTGTAAAAGAGAGACAATAATCATGATCTTGTGGAATTATGTTCACAGGCAATACTACATCTAAAGAAACCATCTCTGTACCAGCCATGTGTGAAGTCCTCTGAAAATAGTAGCTAAAAGAGTATATAGTGATTTTTTGCTTGAACCTGGGAGGCGGAGGTTGCAGTGAGCCGAGATCACACCATTGCACTCCAGCCTGGGTAACAGAGTGAGACTCCATCTCAAAAAAAAAAAAAAAAAAAAGAGTATATAGTGATTCTTGACATTAGATTGATAACAATAATAGTAACCCAACAATGACAAAAAGATCTGGAAGCCTAGAGGGTTTTAAATATTAATGCATGGACTATTTTGTTCTTCCCTCCCTTAGTCCTAGAAAAATGTTAGAATAAGAATAGTGACCTGTAAAAAGCTTTGCTTTAGAGAGACAGATTTTTAAGTACTTCTTAAAGTTAGTTTTTGTTATTGCCCTTTAGTGGAGCCCTTTCTGCACCCATGTCCTTTCTACCAATATCCATCCAACAGAATATTTCCTGTTTCTTTTCTGCCATTTCCATTTTTTAATATTTTTTTGAGACAGAGTCTCTCTCTGTCGCCCAGGCTGGAGTGCATGCTCTCAGCTCACTGCAATCTCTGCCTCCTGGATTCAAGCAATTCTCCTGCCTCAGCTTCCCCAGTAGCTGGGCCTATAGGCATCTGCCAGCTCGACTGGGTATTTTTGTATTTTTAGTAGAGTCAGGGTTTCTCCATGTTGGCCAGGCAGGTTTTGAACCCTTGACCTCCAGTGATTCTTCTGCCTTGACCTCCCAAAGTGCTGGGAATAGAGGTGTAAGCCACTATGCCTGGCCCTCTGCCATTTACTTTTACACCTACCCCAACAAGGGAGTTGCTTTCTATAACCCCTATGTCCTTGTCCCACTATCACTTTCTCAGTGAAGAACTCTAAAAGTTCTCAAACATAGTCGCTGCTCTGTGTAGCGGTGCCAGAGGAGCCTGAGGAGAGACACATTTTTGCCATACATTGAACCTCAAGTGAAATTTTAAGTGAGAGTTTTCAGCAGCCATGTTTTCATAGAACAGCGGACCCTAGCAGGGGGTGGTAGGTTTGAATTTCACTGTTAGTTTCTTTATTGCTAGATTAGGTTAAAAAAAAAATGAAGAAACAAAACATTCAAATGCATTTGGCAGGTGGTCTTATAACTCCAGCATGGGTGCTCAGGATTTCAATGTTAAGCTTGGAATGACTCAGAATTCAAGGAAGGGAATATCGCGAAGTATAGAGATAGAATCCATGAGCTTCGATGTTAAAATCTGGAATCTGCTTACATGTAGATAAAATAGCTTCTACAGGCCTCATTTCTCCTGTCTTTAATTTTAAAAAATAAAATGATATCTAAATCTTAAGATTTCTGTTAAGTTTAAATGAAATAATGGAGAGTATTTGGAGTATTTGCTATTCTGTCAGTTTAGGAGGCTTTCAGGAAAAATGTGTAAGTTGATAGACTTAGGAGTTTTTGTGTGAGTTAGACTGCCATCCTAAAATGGGAATTTTGCTGTTCATCCATATATTAATGCATCCTCCGTCCCTAAAGTAAGTGTCATAGCAGGCCATAAACAAGACGTTATGTTCCAAAGTCCAAAATGTTAGACTAGAAGATCAAATCTTTCCTAATATTTGACAGATTTTACCATCCCAGAGTCCATTAACAGGTGACTATTTGCTTCTGAGGAAAAGTTACAGAAGATTTCTAACATCAAAGAATTTGAAGGCTGTTCTGCTAAATGAATGATTCAGAGCAGCTGTATAGGGATGTACTCAGGAAGCTGTGCTTGCTCTAATCTTGTTCTCCTTGACCCAGTCTAGTTTCAAGTACAGGAGAGGGAGAGAAAAAAGCCGCACAATAAAGCTTGGTCCATAGTTTTCAAATAAGGGACCCAAGGCCCTACTCAACCCATTCCCTCTTTGGTTGTGTCTAATGTGCTATTTAATTGCTGTATTTTGTATCAGATGACTATTTTAATTTTGATTTTATCTACCTGCTATATTTCCTTGTATTTTAGTCATTTCTTATGGTTTTCATGCAACTTTGCGTCTGTTTTTTTTTCCTTAAAAAAAAAAACCATACTGATTTTGTAGTTATATCATATGGTTCCATTAATTGAAATGGTAGCAGATCTTTATCAGCTGTTTCTTACATCTGTTCCCTCTTACTCATGGTGGATCATTTTCTTTTATGTTTTTTGCTTTGGGATAGTAATCTCATCTTCCTGTGCAGCCTGAGGTGAGGGTATATCTCTCCAGAGAGTAACTGTGTTGGAATTTTCCAGGTGCCCAAAGGGGACCACAGACCTGGGATCATCTGTATGTTAATAGTAAAGCTTGTGGCTTCACAAACCATAACGAAAATTTAAATTCAAACCTGACTCCCAAAAGTGAAACAGGATTATGATTTTAATTTCACAGATTCTTGAAGAATTTTTTACCACTCAAAGACTAGAGAGAGTTGGATATGTTTTCTTGAATTCATTCTATGCTGAGAGGTGGTTTTATACACTCCCTTCCTTCCATGAAAAAGTACCACTTTAATGGATTTTACAATCAATTTTCAGGTAGACCTCTGGGGAGCCCAAGGTCATGTCTTCTGTTTCATGTCTTCTAATATGTGTTAAACACCTAGTCCCTAGTTTAAAGGCCACCCTTACCCCAACAGCAGTATTAGCTCACGCACTTCTACTCTCATTTATAGTTCTATATTTACTCATAGCACTAGGGGATTTTTCTTTTGTTATGACTAGTTGGGCTATGCATGTAAAAGTTTGCACCATTTTGTTGACAATGTCTAAGTGTTTATTGCAAGAGGGTGCTATGATCTAAATGTTTGCATTCTCCTAAAATGTATATGTTGAAACACTGTGTTAGTAGGGGTTCTCTAGAGGGACAGAACTAATAGAATATATATATATATATATATATATATATATATATATATATATATATGGGAATTTATTAACACACAGAATCACAAGGTCCCACAATAGGTTGTTGGCAGGCTGAGGAGCAAGGAACACTAACTAGCCTGCGTTCCAAAACTGAAGAACTTGGAGCCTGATGTTTGAGGGCAGGAAGCATCCAGCACAGGAGAAAGACATAGGGTGGGAAGCTAGGCCAGTCTCTTTTTTCACATTTTTCTGCCTGCTTATATTCTAGCTGAGTGGGCAGCTGATTAGATTGTGCCCACCCAGATTAAGAGTGGGTCTGCCTTTCCCAGCCCACTGACTCAGATGTTAACCTCCTTTGGCAACACTCTCATGGACACACCCACTATCAATACTTTATATCTTTCAATCAAATCAAGTTGACACTAAGTATTAACCATTACAAAATCCTAATCCTCAAAGTGATGATATGTGGAGGAGGGGCCTTTGGGAGAGGATTGGGTTATAAAGGTGGAGCCCTCATTGATGAAATTAGTGCCCTTATAAAAAAGACTTGAAAGAGCTCCCTCATTCCTTCTACCATGTGAAGACACAGCAAGAAGGCACCATCTATGAACCAGAGAGTAGGCCCTCACCAGACACCAAATACGTTGGCACCTTGATCTTGGCCTTCCAGTCTCCAGAACTATCAGAAATAAATATTTATTGTTTATAAGCCAACCAGTCAAGGGTATTTTGTTATGGGAGCTTGAATGAACTAAGACAAAGGGTCTTGAGTTTTTGTTGTCAACCTTATTGCCCTAACTCAGATTCAAGTCGTGTTGTTTCAACCTAAAGTCCTTCAGTGGATTCTGGGGACTTAGCAGTGCTAAAAAAGATATCCAACATGCCAGTTCTCAGTCCTTCCCCTGCTCTCAGCTGCACTTCTTTGCTCTTGTCTGTTTTATATACCGGACTTCTGAATGACAATTAGTTATACATAATGACTTACTCCTTCAAAATAAAGTTTTAAAATTCTGCATTTAACATCATAATAGAAAACATCAAGATGTGATGTGACAAACACAAATCTCAATGAACAATGACATGAGCAATTAACAAATTTCAAACCACCATGATTATTTTACAAATAAACTTGGACTCTCTTTGAGTACCTGAACAGAAATTACCTCCCAGCTTGAGTTGCAGTTGAGACAATCACACTTCCCAAGGGAGTAAGCCACTCTAGGAAGAAGTTGAGCAATACTGGAGGCCTGTTAACACTTGTGAACTAGGGCAAGTTTCTCCATTAATGCTGGCAGCAGTAGGGACCTTATATCTGGAGTCAATAATGCATTACACTACTTAAGCTGTAGAAAGAGTTCATTGACTATGTCTTTTTAAAGGCTCTCTTCAAGGGACTTCACCCAGGGAGGTAAAAACTCCTTGAGTCCCAAACTCTAAATAAGGTAGAATATTGGCTTTGAGGACCCTGTCCTAGAAAAAGCATAGGAAGGGGAACAGAACAAACACAGGGAGTTGAAGAAACTTTGTAAAATAAAAGAGAAAAGTAGGAAGAGGGAGCATATGGCTCCAGAAGAGGAGTCAGAAGTAGACACTAATACGGGCATCATCTTTGGACATCAAATGTGAGAGGCTATTAATACACACATATTAGAGTCTAAGACATGCTAGTATCAGAAAAAAAAGTCTGATGCAACTAACCTCCAGGTATAAATACTCACCACGTCTGACAAAGTCAGACTAATCCCAGCCCTGCCTACCTCCAGCAAAACTCCCTCCCGATGGCTGGTTATTCTGGATTGGCCATCTCTCTGTCCTGGCAGCAAGCCAAGCTCCTTCTGACACTGAGCACTGTACACGCTATCACTTCTACCAGTGGCACCTCTCCACTTGGACTTCTGGTCTTACTTTAAATGCTGCCTGTCCACACACCTGCACTCAAAGTCAAATGTGGTTCTCCCTTGACCCATTTTCTTAGAATTTTAGAATTGTTGTTTTAACACACTTAACAAAACTGCAGTGGTATAATTATGCCTGCCATTTAAAAAAATATATATTTTTCCTTACTAGAGTATATATTTCATAAAGGTAGAAATAGTTTGTTTTCCATGTCTAGGATGGTTCTTGGCACTCAGTAAATATGTCTTGGGAGAATAAATAAAGAGACAAAAAACAGAAAAACAGGTTTTAAGAAAGTTAAATACAATTAGTCTTGTAATAAAGTACTTTACAGAGTCAACCATTGATTCCCCAAGGATCATCAGAAAAGTCTATTGATCAAGAAAAGCTCAGCTTATTAGATTTACTGCAGTAAAGGAGACAGTCTTAGTAGTGTCTCAAAATAGAAATATATATGGTTTGGGAGTCAGGGGTGACTGGATTTAAGGAGAGTCTTACAAGATAGAAACTATTTGGGATTGAACAGAGATTATGCCATGATAGCTTTGGATTGATGGTCACAGTGCAGAGGGTCTTGAAGTAATTCTGGATGAGTCAAGTGTTATTCATGATAAGTAAGCTGTTTAGTTTGTTGCCAGACTTATCTTCCAGAAGCAGGTATTTCCTAGAGCAAGCAGCTAAATTATTTTTGTTTATTCTCAGCATTGCTTAGCGAAGAAAGAGGTAGAATCCATCATCCTAGACTTGTTTAGTTCAGAGAGAGGGATATATGCCTGTTTCCAGTGTTGTCAAACACAGGGACAGAGAATTATTGTGTGTTCTTAATCCACCTTTTAGTTGCACTGCAGCCTGAGCTTGGGAATAGGTTATAATTGTCTTGAGATGTGATCAATCTAGACCTCCAGTGCTGTTTGATTGTTGTGTCACCTTATAGAGTGTCTGGTGGTAATCTTTTTGATACTGAAATGTATCAGATTATCTTATATTTTCTTGCTGGAAGTTTATGTGTCCTCTCATTTGATGGGACAGTGGCTTCATTTGAGCACAGTGACACAATTCTGAAGATAAAGATTATAGTTAGATGGTGCAGTCCACTTTTAAACCAGGAACAATGAGGTCTGAATTAAACCAGGACACAGGTCCCATCCCTATTTGAAAGAGCCCACAACAAACTACATGTGGGGAATTTTGATTAAAAATCTAATTTTAGTTATTTGCTCCAGCAAATCCCACCTCCAACGTAAGACTGTAAGTACTCCAAAATCTTTTCTTTACATTGCCCAATTATTCATATTTAGATTCAACCCTGTAAGCCTTGAGGGTTGCCCCTACATGAAATACCCAGGGGAAGAAGTTAGAGAAAAGGGAAATTTGTCTTTTCATAACCTACTATGTGCTGCCATAGCAACCCCATTAGTTCTGACAATAAAAATTGAGGCATAGAAAAGGGAACCAATTTTCTAGAAATAGGGAAAGTAATAAATATTGAATAATGGATATTAATCTGAGTCCTTCCAACTCCAAAGACTGTGTACACCCCACTGTGCCATAAAATCTCCCTTTGAGGAATACCACCACAAGCCATTGTAAGTAAACTCTGGGTATTTTTTTCTAATAATATAGTTGTATCACTCTTGCTTGATATTTAAACAATTTATCTTTTGAAGGATAAATGGGGGCTTGGATTCTTCTTGGAAGCAATGGGAAGCCACTAGGAGGGCTGAGACAGCACTCACAGAATCAGTTTTGCTCTTATTGTAGCCACAAATGGGATGATAGCAAACAAAACTGGAGTCAAAGAGATCTCTAATTATACCCATAGAGGGTTAAAAACAAACTTTTTCTCCTTAGAGAGAAGGGTATCAGCATAGATTCATTGTCAGATGGGATAAGCTGTTGTTTTCCAACTTTAAGAAGGATGCATAATTTAGGCCAAGATAATCACCAGTGATGCATACAGCAGAGATTAATTTGAAAATTTAATATCAAACAATTGGAGGACTTGCTTATGAAGCCACAGCTTCTAAATTATAGTGAGGCATTGGTTGGTAACAAGTACTCAGGAGCCTCAATGTGCAGAAGAATATTAAAAGATACCACATGCCCTCTAATTAAAATCACATGATTGCAGATATATTAGCAAAAGGTAGGAGGAGGATTGGAAAGCAGTGCCAGGAAGGCAACGGGGGCTGGAAACCGTGGCCTCCATGGGGAGAGGCCTTTTCCAAATTGCAGCCAAATCCCTGGAAATTAGCAAGAGCTAGAGGGAAAGCTAATGCGAGTTGCTGGCATTATAGGAAATAAAAATACTTCTCTATCACACATGATTTGGACAAAGGTTTGGTCTGTTCAGTGCAAAGTGACAACTGGGAATAATTAAAAACTGAGCCCGAGTTTCAAGTGACTCACACGCAATAACGGCAATGAGATGGTCACATGTACGTGATGCTTTAGGAATGTTAGGTTGGTTGATTGTAATGTCTTCTATTGTTTTTGTTTGTTTGCTTTGTGATTATTTGTGTTTGTTTTTCATAAGGAGGGGTTGGGGGGAAAACCCAGCAAAAATGGGAAAAGTTTCCATTCATTACTAAAAAGACAATATTGGGGCAAATCAAGAGGACTGGCAGACTTTTTACATTTATATCTATCCCTTTATGAAGCAGGAATTAAAAGCTGTGTTATTAGAATGTGCTCAGAATTTTAGAGGTATGCATTTGTAAGGCAGGGGAATGTATTTGGTATGATGTCAGAGAGTAAGGCATAATGGCTTTTTCTGGGGGAAAGGCGGGTTGTGGGGAGGGTAGTGGTTGTGTGTTTTGTGTTTGTTTGTTTTGATTGTTTCTCTGCAAATTCATGAAACCTGATGGAAATTAGAATGAATAATGGCCAATGAGGTAATATTAAGGCATGTGAGAATAATCATTCCTCTCCTCATCAACCCACCCCTATTTAATCCTCCTAACTGAATGCTACTCTTCCATAGCTTGTACTTATCAGGGCCTAGCCAAATAATGCAGAGAAGCCCACAACAAGATCATATATTGTTAGCAGGGTATATCATACATATTACACATACACTGTCATTTCCCCATCTGATGCTCACTGCAGATAGTAACAATCCATTACAGCATTTTTTCCTACTGACTCCAAATACATCCTAAGGATCCTTTTCAACAGAGAGTCCCAAAAATTGCTATCAGTATTCAGAGGTGACATGCAAGATGCCAACTTCTGCTAGGGAAACTCTGTAAGTTTAAGAGATTTCTGAATACTTCTCATCAACAGGAAAGGAAGACAGAGAGAAAGGTGTAACAGTCAGAGTCTGGAGCTTCTATTTCCTCTTCTGCTCACTATCCTTGTAATTTTGGACAAGTAATAGTACTTCTTTGATTGATAATTGCGTCACCTATAAAACTGAAGTAATATGTACTGGTAATAGTTCTGAAAGTAATATAACAACAAAATGCAGTAATTGAATAATATGTCATGAGTCATGAGATGATAGGAAAGAGAGCTGTTATTAGTATTAAACTGGTAATCACGAATTCTCAGTTGCTTGCCTCTTTTCTCAGTTGTAGCAGAGCTGCTGGTAGAAGCTCTTCAGTTATCCTAAAACTACTTCAGTTATCCTCAAACTTGAATGGCCATCAGAATCACCTGGGACCACTTGTTAAAATACAAATTGCTGCCTGGGCACAGTGGCTCATGCCTGTAATTCCAGCACTTTGGGAAGCTGAGGCGGGCAGATCACCTGAGGTTGGGAGTTCGAGACCAGCCTGACCAACATGAAGAAACCCTGTCTCTACTAAAAATACAAAATTAGCTGGACATGGTGACACATGCCTGTAATCCCAACTACTCGGGAGGCTGAGGCAGGACAATCACTTCAACCCAGGAGGTGGAGGTTGCAGTGAGCCAAGATAACACCATTGCACTCCAGCCTGGGCAACAAGAACAAAACTCCATCTCAAAAAAAAAAAAAAAAAAAAAAAAACCCACACAGATTGCTGGGCCCCACCCTCAGAAGAACTGATGTGGAGCCCAAGAATTTGCAGTTCTAACAAGAATTCCCTTTTTCAAGCATCCTCTGCAATGCTCACGGTTGCACTTTCAGGGACATTACTGCAGGAACCTCTGCATCATCTAAATTCTGCATTACAAGGTTTAGCTCATTTTCCATATCTTTTAGGAAGCATCTGCAATAAACCTAACCCCAGTTCTCATTTCTCAGAACTACTACACCATCAACAGTTTTCTACCATTCCTGTGAGGCTTAGCGGGCTTATGTTTTTTTAGGAACCTTTTTATTTGTACTTGTTTTGGCTTCCCAGAGAGACTGGGAAGTTCCTCTAGGCTTCAGCTTTATGCATCTTTGTATCTTTTTCTCTCACTATTGACACTGCTCCAAGCATTCATCTGTTTTATTGCTCTCAAAGTACTTTTCTCAACATATCTCCTGGATGATTCTGAAGATCCCCTAGACTGTGGTCTAAAGGGTCCAGAGAACAGCCCTCAACCATCCTTTTTAAACCCCTGCCACTCCTGTCACCACACTGCTGCCATGAGAGAGGTTATTCTTCCATTGGACATAGCTGCCCTTTGCTGGTGACCCTTCTGCTACCGTAGCTCTGGTCCCCCAACTGCCAGTCACCTTTACCTTGAGATTCCCATAATTAGGTCTGGCCCTTTAGAAAATGTTCTTGGCAGAGAGGAGGCTATTCTGATGTAAATGAGTTCCCTAAAGAGATAAAATATATACAAATAAGTAACTGCAAAAGTTAATTCATAATTACAGCCTTGGCCCAGACTATAATCTTGGCTGTCTGACTGGCTCCCAGGGAGTTTCCACCTGGCCGGGTCCTGCCCCTCACAAGAAGTAATCCTATCTTCTTTGTAGGTTGGACTCCTAGATCCAGGGAATGAAGGACCATCCCCCCTCACTACAGTCCCAGTCACCCCAAGTCCTGGTTTTTTAGTCGCTGTCTCTTCCCAGGGCTCTTTAAAAGTGGAAATATCCAATTCTGCAGGGAAAGCCTTGCCTCTACCCAAAAAGAATGATTTGGCTCCACAATCCTGGTGACAAAGTCATAGTAGCTGGACATCAATGCAGTTCTGAAATACCTATTACTGATTCTTACAAACTACCACATGTGCCTTATTAATATGTATACAATCACGATGTATCAATGAAAACTCAAAAAAATAAAATATGTGAAACATTTTTTAAACTTTTATTTAAAATATCAATTTTTAAAACAAAATTTTTAGAACAAGTATTATTTAAACTATCAATGGCCATTCCTTTCTCAATCTCTCTTTACCTAGATTTAAAAAAAAAAAAAAAAAAAAAAAAAAAAACAAGAAAAAAACTTGGTGTTCAATTTTACCAAGTCACGTTGTTACATGCATTGAATTGCACTGAGAATGTATTAATGAATAAATGCATATACATAAATGCTTATTAATTTGATCTATTAGTATTCACTTATAGGCCACTGTGTGTTGGGAAACAGATTTAAATAGTTAAAACAGAACTGTAGGCTCTCCAGTCTTTCCTCTGCTCCTAATGTTCTTCCTGTTTACATGTAGCCAACTCCCACTGTATCAAGGTAGTTCGGTAGCAGATGAAAGTCCTTGAGCCCATTTGGTCACATAATGGGCCAGCCCTTTACTAATTCTACTCCCCTACTGAATAATTCTCTGCTTTCATCTGCCACTGTTGTTCCCCAGGCACCCGCAGGTCCTTGCTTGGAAGGGCCTGCCTTGAGCAGAGACTGCTGGTTGAGCCAGAGCAGTTTGTCCCCTTTGCTTATTTGTTAAGATGAGCCTGTCCATCTGTCTGCATGCCACAGACCCTGGGTGGCAAAAAGCAATAAAAGGAACGCAGTCTTTGACAGCCCTCTCGGCATAATGCCGTTTTGAACAGAGGTTATTATCTTGTAATGTCACTGTTATTTCCAACAGCCCCCAGTGGGTCTGCTGACTGTGGCTAGACAAAAGGGGAGGTGCTGTTAACACAGCCCCTACACTTCCTAGGGGCAGCACTGTGCTGGGCTATCAGAGTGGCTTTTACTGCCTATCGATTGGAGTATCGACTGCAATTAAAGGCCCCTTCTCCCATTGAAGTTGCCATTGGTGTATTTATTTAATAAATCCCAGCTTGGTCCCTGACCACTGCAGGGCTGACCTAGCTTCTGTGCTTCTTGATACACTCTGGACACAAACGGGCTAAAAATGTGAAGATGTCCTCTAGCCCCAGGCTTGCCACTAAATTGCTATGTGACCTTGAATGAATCACTTCTCTCTGGGTCTCAAGTCCCTCCTTATGTCCCAGGTCTGACCCAAGAGCAGCCAAAAATTCTGTGATTCTTATTTCAAGATGTCTAGCTCCCGTGGGTTGTGGCATGAACTGGTTGAGAAAGCCCCCAAAAAAGCAGCAAAGCAATTGCAATGTATATTCTAATAGCAGCAGCTGTAGTAACAGAACCACCTCCCTCCCTGGGCTTCCTCTTTAGGGGTGATATGCCAGAATGAGAAACAAAATTACTGTGTCTGTTCAGCAAATTCCTCCTGACAAAATCTTTAAGCGTTGACAAGAGTAATATACTGAAAATTAGTTTAGAAGTGTTTCAAGTTTCAAAAATCAATCAAAATCAAATTAGGTTCTGAAGATGCTGTCTGTTGAGTTTTAGGAAAAAATAAAGATTCGCTTCAGCAACTCGGGGAAGTGGCTTTGACCCTGAAAGAGGTGACTCTTTCACACAAAGTGATTGTTCTTCTTTACATCTTCCTTTAAGGCCTTTGCCAAGGACTTGCCCAAGTATGTCCTTGTTCTATTCTCTCAACCATTTGTAAATAACTTACCAGCTGACCTACATTTTAATCCCATTTCTCTCTCTTCTGTCTCCCAACCCCCAAGCCCCATCCAAAGCTAAATGAAGGAAAAAAATTAAAAAGTAAAAAACCTAGTCTTAATTCCAAGGATGGTTAAAAAAAAGAAAAAAAAAAAAGGCCTCAAGATAGTGGGGAAAGGGAACTAATAGCCTGTGGCCTTTCTTAACTTGGTCTAATTGACAAGTGCAAAAGAGCTATATTCCACATGTAGGCATGCATGCCTCTGTGGGGTTCAATGATGAACAGGAATTTAAGCTTTGGCTTCATTCTTTTATTCCTTTTGTAGCCTGAGAGGACAGTAGTAATCACTTTGACATTTATGCTTAAATGACAGTGGCTCATTGTTTCCTACATAAAATGACTTACCCCACCCACCCTACTTGCCCTTCTTCTGTTCTTAGTGGTTTTGGGGACTTCTCAGAAAGTTTACCACATGTTCACAAACCAGGCTGGCAGCCACAGTCACCACAAACAGGCCCTTGTGTCCTTTTCGCTTCTGTTTTTCAATGTCTATTATCTATGAAGCTGTCATAGCTGGCATACCTCCTGAGAGCTACCATTGCCTGGGCCAAGGATGTCATTACTCGATGCTTCCAAAGTCTTTTATCCTCTGAGTAGAGCTGAGAGAGTGGCCTCCCCCTACTCTGTGCAATACGGATCTCCAAGCATTTCTTTTTGGATCTAGAATCTCTTTGTTTACAAATATTTTTTAAAACAGTGCATTTAGTTTCTAGCAAAACTCCTCTAACCATCAAGACTCAGACAAGGGATTTGATGGTGGGTATATGTATGGAGGATGTGTCTATGTGAGTGTGCGTGTATACATGGGTATTGGCTGTGTGTGGGTTGAGTGATTAGAATTGATACTCTGCCTTGCTATGTCCACTTCATTCTCATCTAAGCTCAAAGCTTAACTTTGGATATATTAACATGGGCTATTAATACTCAATATAAATGATTGGCAGTGGAGTTTGCTTTGTCTCATAATAAAGCTCTTTCAGCTAGTCACTTGGGAAAAGAGAACAGTCTGCTCCAGATAATAAACTTCTCCAACTATTGAGGAAAAAGAGAGAGAGAGAGAAAGAAAGAGAGAGAGAGAGAGAGAGAGAGAGAGAGAGGGAGGGAGAGAAAGAGAGAGAGAGAGAGAGAGAGAGAGAGAGAGAGAGAAAAGAAAAGAAATGCTGTTTATTTGGAAATGATAGATTTCCAAGTTTCAAAGTCTCAACAATCTTAGGACTCTTAGAACCAAATTTCAGATGTTGCCTCCACTATATATGAGATTTCCATGGTGGCCTCTTCATGGTCAAATCAGTAGTTTCTAACCTATTCATTCAGAGCTGTATGCTCTGCCTATTCTCTATCCTACCCCAAAGGCATATACCTACACACGAATGCACCTGCACCCAAAGAGCTGCATTGTCAGATCTATGGACCCATAATTTCAAATCATCCTATCTCCCTGTCCTCTGCATAGCTGATATTTCTGAAGGTTCCACTGATGTTTTAAGTTAGTAACAACTTCCCTTAGACCCACATAGTGGATCTCACTTTTGGTGTATATCTCACTTTTGGTATTTGTAGAGGGATTTGCTTTTGGTATTTATCTCAATTGCTTTTAATTCCACACATGAGTTGCAGCTTCTCTACTACACCAAAGACATTTTCCCTTTCTCCTCCCAAGCCCCCAGCAGTTACTTCAGATACATGTGGAGGACTTTCTTAGCATCTTCCCCCTCTGCATAGCTAGCTCTATTTTTTGACGAATATCTCGAGAGCCAAATGACCCCTCTTTTGTCCTAATGCACTTTCTTCCTTTGGCAAAATCTGAGGTCACTGTATTACTTGATGCTAGCTCTCCACCAGTGACTTTGTGGCTTAGAACATCTAGAAGGAAGACTCAAAAAGTTGCTCATATTCTATCCCAGCAGCCTAGAAACGAACTTGGCACACAATGTATACTTGATCAATGTTCCTTGATTAAACTAATGTAATTAAGGAAATAAAGAAGGAAGAAAGGATAGAAAAGGGAATGACAAATTTAGTATGTATTTTCTGGCAATAATAATCATAATGGTATCATGTTAAATAAAACACTGCCCTATTAAAAACATAATTTTGTCTGCTTAATAAGTACCACGTGGGCATTTGGGAAATTTAAATATACAGACAAAACTAAAAGTTGCAATTAACTCACTGTCCAAGTAAAGCTATTGTTAAATTGTTTTTGTTTTCTTAACCAAATACCACATGTTCTTGCACATAGGTGGGTGTTGAACAATGAGAACATATGAGCACATGGAAGGGAGCATCACACACTGACAGAGGGAGGTGGGGAGGTTGGGGAGGGATAACAAGGGGAGAAATGCCAGATATAGGTGACAGGGGGATGGAGGCAGCAAACCACCTTGCCATGTATGTACCTATGCAACAATCCTGCATGATCTGCACATGTACCCCAGAACCTAAAGTACAATAAGCAAACCAAAAAAATTAATTAAAAAAAATATTTTTGTGTTTTCTTTTTTTAATTCTTTAAGTTCTTGGATACATGTGCAGATCATGCAGATTTGTTACATAGGTCTACATGTGCCATGGTGGTTTGCGGCATCCATCCCCCCATCATTTACATTAGGTATTTCCCCTAATGTTACACAATCCCTGTTATCCTTCCTTTAGTTCCCCCGCCCCCCAACAGGCCACGGTATATGGTGTTCCCCTCCCTGTGTCCATGTGTTCTCATTGTTCAACTCCCACTTATGAGTGAGAACATGCAGTGTTTGGTTTTCTGTTCTTGTGTCATTTTGCTGAGAATAATTTCCAGCTTCATCCATGTTCCTGCAAAGGACATGAACTCATCCTTTTTATGGCTGCATAGTATACCATGGTATATATGTGCCATATTTTATTTATCCAATCTATTATTGATGGGCATTTGGGTTGGTTCCAAGTTTTTGCTATTATAAACAGTGCCACAATAAACAGATGTGTGCATGTGTCTTTATAATTGAATGTTTTATAGTACTTCGGATATATATCCAATAGTGGGATTGCTGAGTCAAATGGTATTTTAGTTTTAGATCCTTAAGGAATTGCCACACTGTCTTCCACAATGGTTGAACTAATTTACACTCTTGCCAACAGTGAAAAAGTGTTCCTATTTCTCCACATCCTCTTCAGCATCTGTTGTCTCCTAATTTTTTAATGATTGCCATTGTAACTGTTGTGAGATGGTATCTCAGTTTGGTTTTGATTTGCATTTCTCTACTGACCAGTGATGATGAGCTTTTTATTTTCATTTATTTATTGGCTACATAAATGTCTTCTTTTGAAAAGTGTCTGTTCGTATCTTTCATCCACTTTTTGATAGAGTTGTTTGTTTTTATCTTATAAATTTGTTTAAGTTCTTTGTAGATTCTGGTTATTAGTCCTTTGTCAGATGGGTAGATTGTGAACATTTTTTCCCATTCTGTTGGTTGGTGGTTCACTCTAATGATAGTTTCTTTTGCTGTGCAGAAACTCTTAAGTTTAATTATATCCCATTTGTCTATTTTGGCTTTTGTTGACATTGATTTTGGTGTTTCAGTCATGAAGTCCTTGTCTATGCCTATGTCCTGAATGGTATTGCCTAGGTTTCCTTCTAGGGTTTTTATGGTGTTAGGTCTTATGTTTAATTCTTTAATTCATCTGGAGTTGTGTTTTCATATGTTCATTTTTCTCTAAGTATCAGCAACATATTTTTCTTAACAAAATTCTTATTAGTATATTTTGCTTTATAACCTCCCTTCTTTTTCTATACTTATACCATAAGAGGTTTTTGTTATCTAATATGTTTTGAAGTTTTCTTGTAAAATATGGTTTTTAATGCATAGTATTCTATCTTAATATGCTCAGATTAATATACAAAGGTATATTGAACTAATTTCTTATTCTTTGATATTTTGTTTTTTCACTTAGTTATAGGCAAAGATGTCATTATACATTTCTGCGCATCTATGATAGTTTTTAAATAAAATATTAGGTCAAAGGTTCTAAAGGGTAGACAGATGTCATGCAGGCAAGGGCCAGTGTTAGACATTCTCACTTTTCTCACATTTGGGTACTCTTTGAATGCAATGGAAAAATGAACAAGACTTCAATTATAATCGATTTTTATAAATCAATTACTTAATAGTTATATAAATAGAATAAGCTCACAATTTCCCTGCACTTTAAAAGCTGGGAATAATTTTGATTCCTCTATCACATTTCCTGACCTACAATGAATCATTAAGTCCTGTCCATCTCACTTTCATAGTGAGTTTCCCAAACATTCCTTCTTCTCCAACCCATCTGGCACTGTTATAGTCTAGGTCCCCTGTTTACTTTTCTGAGTTATCAAAAATGTGCTTTGCTGAGATATTTTGCCTCTTAACTTTCTTTTTACTGTAACGTTTCCCAAAGTGTTTTCCATGAGACACTGGTCCTATGAGATACATGATGAAAGAAATCCCATGACAAAATTATTCAATCTTACTTATTCTCTTCTCTCTTGGAGATATACCAAGCATATCAGTTTGCTAGATTTTCTAAAAAATCCTACAGTTAAACAATCAAAACAAACAAAAACACTAAGAACATTCTTATTTAGCTTGCTTGAACAAAAAATATACTAATCCTAACTCAGTCATTATTTCAACAAACGGTTGTTTGTATGATTACCATGGGTGATAGCCAGTGTGTGAGCGTGTGAGTGTAGAGGTATGTGTGTGTGTGACATCTTCTAACCATCAGTTGAACCTGTGCCTTAAGCATACAGTTTGGGTGATACTTTTACGTTGCATTTCACACACTGATCAAATAATTTTTAAAAGAATAGATATAATTATATATTTTCAAAAAACTCTCCAGTAGACATTCCAAATTACTACAATGGCACTCAAGATCCCTTAGAGTTTGCCTTAATCATAATTTTGGTTTTATGTCCCATTGTGCCCCTGCATCATCAGAAAATCAAAATGTATCAAAATTCTCTCTCCTTTCCAAATGTGAAATAGTTTCTCAGCTTTTTATGCCTGATTTTTGCTATTTCTTCTGTTGACCTTCTCCAGTGATACTTGGTTTACCACCAATAGCAAATATTAAAATCTTGCAAAATTGTGCCTGTCTTCTCCAGTGGTCCCTTCACCCATATCCTTCAAGTTACAATGATGGCTTCTCAACAAAACATTTTCTAATGCCCTGAAAAAGCTGCCTCTTCTGCCTTAATAGCCTCCAAGTAGGCAGACTAGTACTGCTTGCCTTCCTTTTGTATATGAGAAAACTGTTTGCATAATTGTGTGTTCTCTGCATGTTCTATGGTCTTTGCTAACCATCTGATTACATTTCAGAAGATAAGAGGTTAGAGAGTGAGGAGGGTCGAGGGAGGGAGTGTCTAGAGACTTCTGGAATCTCAAAGGGGATGAACATTTGGCTAAGACACAAGAGGCCTTAAGTAAATCTCAAGTTTGTTTATGGCTGTCAGAACTGTACCTGGCATGTTCAGTTCTGATTTTCAGGGATTTAATTTTAGCTGGCAAAGGAAGTTGTGTAAATTAAGGAAATAGGACAGGAAATAGTATGAAAGAAAGCTAACTAACCAGAACCTATTAAATTCACCAAAATGTGTTGGCTTGAATTATACTTTTCAGGGTGACATTATTAGTAACCATTGGCCTTTTGGGTCCCTAAATTAACTGTTTACTGACATATTTAAGGAAATCATAAAAATTTCCACATTCTGACAAACTGCGAGAATTTTGGGGCAAGCTTGATGAGTACGGTTATTAACAGCCTATATTTTATTGATGTGTAACACTATATAGAATGGTTTTACATCTAGAACACTCATCATAATACCCATTTTATAGAATGGAAAGCTAAAACCAGCTTCTGATAATGTTAATTAATTCTTCAGAGCTAACAGAAATAGGAGTGACAAAGTTAGGGCTTGAAGCCGTATACTATAGATCCTAGTGATGTCAAGAGGGTTCTCATAGCTTGGAATGTTTTAGTAAGCACCTACTTGTTAGTTTTTAGGACCCCTGAGGTATGAGGAAGCAGAGGCACCCATGAGACAGAGGGAGGAAACTCCGAGGGCATGAAGCTCTCCAGACATAACGCTGGGGACAAGTGTAGGGGTCAGAGCCTGTCTTCCTGGTTTGTTCTTCCTCCTTCTGAATCTTGTTTGTTTGTTTGTTTGTTTTAATGTCAGGAATGAAAGCATTACCTGTGTTCTCTGAACAATGCTCTAATCTCTTTCAGTACTTGGTGCTGAGATTGATTTGCTAGAACACATTGGGAAGGGATTGAGTAGGACTTGAATATGTTATTAACTGTGGGTAGCTGGATTTTTAGATAAATGATGGTGAAATATGTTTATTATCTTGATCTCTTATTTTATAATGTTTATTAAAACTTGACACTGTTTCAGACATCATGCATAGCTCTCAGATGTATGAAACCGATGAAGCCCTTTGTATTTAAGGGGCGCAGATTCCCTCCAGCAGACATAGTGGTAAGGTAAATCTTAATCTATCTGGGGCATCTGGAACCTTTCAGTAGACAAAAGTTATAGATATGTTTCCTGGAAACACAGACACACACATATATGTACTCGTACACTTTTATTTCTGGGCATGAAATGACAAATTCAGAATCTATTTAGATTTCTCTAAAAATCTCACATTTCCCTCCTAGATATCCATAAACTTCAGGTGAAGGATTCTAGGACAGAGCATCATTACTATGAACAAATTTTTATTGCCTCCTAGAGTATTTAGGGCAGTAGAAATAAAAGGGTAATGTCCCACTGACTTTTGTCAACTCACATCACTACCACACCCTTCTAAGTCTCCCTGGCATTGTGGAAGGGCAGCCAAATTACATTTTTAAGAACATATTTGCCCAGTGTGGTAGTAGTTCTAGATTAGAGTTTGACAGACATTAGACATTAGATCTGGAAAGCACAATAGAGAAAGAATCCATTATTAACTGAGATATTTCTAGCCAGTTTACATTGAGAAGTCATGAGATTTACAATGGCTTGCCAGGAAGCTCTTGAAAAACAAATATACTTCAGCTTTGTTCTTTTTGCTTAGGATTGTCTTGGCTAGGCAGGCTCTTTTTTGGTTCCATATGAAGTTTAAAGTGTTTTTTTCCAGTTCTGTGAAGAAGGTCAGTGGTAGCTTGATAGAGATAGCATTGGATCTATAAATTACTTAGGGCAGTATGGCCATTTTCACAATATTGATTCTTCCTAACCAGGAGCATGGAATGCTTTTCCATCTGTTTGTATCCTCTCTTATTCCTTGAGCAGTGCTTTGTAGTTCTCTTTGAAGAGATCTCTTTGAAGAGCAATTCCAATGCTGGATATATACCCAAAGGATTATAAATCATTCTATCATATTTGTATTTCTAGGTATTTTATTCTTTTTGTGGTAATTGTGAATGGGAATTTGCTCATGATTTAGCTCTCTGTTATTGGTGTGTAGGAATGCTTGATTTCTGCACATTGTTTATATCTTGAGACTGCTGAAGTTGCTTATCAGCATAAGGAGATTTTGGGCTGAGACAATGGGGTCTTCTAAATGTACAATCACGTCATCTGAAAATAGAGAAAATTTGACTTCCTCTTTTCCTAATTGAATACCCTTTCTTTTTTTCTCTTGCCTGATTGCTCTGGCCAGAACTTCCACTACTGCGTTGAATAGGAATGGTGAGAGAGGGCATCCTTGTCTAGAGCTAGTTTTCAAAGGCAATGCCTCCAGTTTTTGCCCATTCAGTATGATATTGGCTGTGAGTTTGTCATAAATAGCTTTTATTATTTTGAGATACGTTCCATCAATACATAATTTATTGAGAGTTTTTAGCAGAAAGGGCTGTTGAATTTTGTTGAAAGCCTTCTCTAAATCATGGAGCATCATGCTACCTGACTTCAAGCTATACTATGAGGCTACAGTAATCAAAACAGTTTGGCACTGGTACCAAAACAGATAAATAGACCAATGGAACAGAACAGAGGCCTCAGAAGCAACATCACACATCTACAATCATCTGATCTTTGACAAACCTGATGAAAACAAGTAATGGGGAAAGGATTCCCTGTTTAATAAATGGTATTGGGAAAACTGGCTAGCCATGTGCAAAAAGCAGAAACTGGACCCTTTCCTGACACCTTACACTACAATTAACTCCAGATGGATTAAAGACTTAAATATAAGACCTAATATCATAAAAATCGTAGAAGAAAACCTAGGCAATACCATTCAGGACATAGACGTAGGCAAGGACTTCATAACTAAAACACCAAAAACATTGGCAACAAAGCCAAAATATACAAATGGGATCTAATTAAACTCCAGAGCTTCTGTACCACAAAAGAAACAATCATTAGAGTGAACCAGCAACCAACAGAATGGAAAAAAAAATTTTTTACAATCCACTCATCTGACAAAGGGCTAATATCCAGAATCTACAGAGAACTAAAACAGATTTATAAGAAAAAAAACCAACAACAAATAAACCCATTCGAAAGTAGGTGAAGGAAATGAACAGATGCTTTTCAAAAGAAGACATATAGCCGGGCGCGGTGGCTCAAGCCTGTAATCCCAGCACTTTGGGAGGCTGAGGCTGGTGGATCACGAGGTCGAGAGTTCGAGACCATCCTGGTCAACCTGGTGAAACCCCGTCTCTACTAAAAATACAAAAAAATTAGCTGGGCATGGTGGCACATGCCTGTAATCCCAGCTACTCAGGAGGCTGAGGCAGGAGAATTGCTTGAACCCAGGAGGCAGAGATTGCGGTGAGCCGAGATCGCGCCATTGCACTCCAGCCTGGGTAAAAAGAGCGAAACTCCGTCTCAAAAAAAAAAAAAAAAAAAAAAAAGAAGACATATATGAGGCCAACAAACGTGAAAAAATGCTCATCATCACTGATCATTAAAGAAATGCAAATCAAAACCAAATTGAGGTATCATCTCACACCAGGTAGAATGGCAATCATTAAAAAATCTGGAGACAGCAGATGCTGGAGAAGATGCGGAGAAATGGGAATATTTTTACACTGTTGGTGGGAGTGTAAATTAGTGCAATCATTGTGGAAGACAGAGTGACAATTCCTCAAGGATCTAGCAATTTGACCCAGCAATCCCATTACTGGGTATATACCCAAAGGATTAAAATTGTTCTATTGTTAAGACACATGCACATGTATGTTCATTGTGGCACTATTTACAATGGCAAAGACTTGGAATCAACCCAAATGCCCATCAATGATAAACTGGACAAGGAAAATGTGGCACATATACAGCATGGAATACTATGCAGCCATAAAAAAAATGATGAGTTCGTGTCCTTCATAGGAACATGGATGAATCTGGAAACCAGTATTCTCAGCAAACTGACACAAGAACACAAAACCAAACACCACACGTTCTCACTCATAAGTGGGTATTGAACAGTTAGAACACATGGACACAGGGAGGGTAGCATCACAAACTTGGGCCTGTTTGGGAGGCAAGGGGAGGGACAGCAGGGGTATGGAGATTGGGGAGAGATAACATGGGGAGAAATGCCAAATATAGGCAATGGGGGGGATGGAGGCAGCAAACCACCTTGCCATGTATTTACCTATGCAACAATCCTGCATGATCTGCACATGTACACTAGAACCTAAAATACAATAAAAGAAAGAAAGAAAGAAAGAAACCTTTCCAATACCCAGGTTATAAAGACATTATCCTATTAAAAAAAAAAAAAAAAAAAAAAGACAAAGTTGACATTACAACTGATCCCAAAGAAATACAAAAGACCTTCAGAGATAATTATCAACACCTCTATAAACAAAACCAGAAAAATATAGAAGAAATGGATAAATTGCCAGAAACACACAACCTCCCAAGATTCAATCAGACAGAAATTGAAATGCTAAACAGAACCAAAGCTGAGTTTTAAAATTGAATCAGTAATAAAAGACCTACCAACCATAAAAAGCCCTTGACTAGATGGATTCACAGCCAAATTATACTAGACATACAAAGAAGAGCTGGTTCCAATTCACCTGAAACTATTCCAAAAAAAAATGAGGAGGGGGGACAGCTCCCTAGCTCATTCTATGAAGCCAAGATTATCCTGATACAAAAACGTGGCAAAGATACAACAAAAGAAAACTGCAAGCCAATATCCCTGATGAGGTGCAAAAATCCTCAACAACATACCAGGAAACCAAATACAACAGTTCATCAAAATGTTAATTCACCACAATTAAATAGGCTTTCTTCCTGGACAGCAAGGTTAGTTCAACATATGCAAATCAATAAATGTGATTTGTCACATAAGCAGAATTAAAAACAAAAACCATATGATCATTTTAGTAGACACAGAAAAAGCTTCTGATAAAATCCAACATCCATTCATGATAAAAACTCTAAAAAATCTGGGCATGGAAAGAACATACTCAAAATACTAAGAGCCATCCATGATAAGCCCACAGTTGCCATCATATTGAATGGGAAAAACTGGAAGCATTCTCCTTAAGAATAAGAAGATGACAAGTATACCCACTTTCAAAACTCCTATTAAGATAGAATAGAAAAAAATTATTATTTTTTATTTTTTTTTATACTTTAATTTCTAAGGTACATGTGCAGATCGCGCAGGTTTGTTCTACAGGTATACACATGTCATGGTGGTTTGCTACATTCATCCCCGTCATCTACATTAGGTGTTTCTCCTAATATTATCCCTCCCCAATCCCCCTACCTCCTGCCATCCCTCCCCTAGACACTCCCAACCCCTCGACAGGCCTTGGTGTGTGATGTTCCCCTTATTCTCAGCAAATTGACACAAGAACAGAAAACCAGATAACACGTTCTCACTCGTAAGTGGGTGTTGAACAATGAGAACACATGGACACAGGGAGGGGAAGAATAAAATAATTATTTGGATTCAACAATCCAAATAAGAAAAGAAAGTGTTAAATAATGTATCTTCAATGGTGATAGGATTTTATACCTATTAAGCCCAAGAAACTCCACCAAAAGGCTTCTACAACTAAAAAATGCTTTCAGCTAAAAAAAGCAAAAAGAACAAAGCTGGAGGCATCACATTATCTGACTTCAAACTATACTATAAGGCTATAGCATAACACTGTTACAAAAATGGACACCTAGACCAATGGTAATCATTACAGAACCCAGAAATAAAGCTATGCACCTACAGTTATTTGATCTTCAACAAAAATAAACAATAGAAAAAGGACTTCCCAGTCAATAAATGATGCCAGGATCACAGGTTAGACATATGTAGAAGAAAAAAAACAGAACCCTACATTTCATCATATAAAAAACTAACTCAAAATAGATTAAATATTTAAATATGAGACCTTAAACTATAAAATCCTTAGAAGATAACTTAGAAAATACTCTTTTTGACACATGCCTTGGGAAATAATTTATGGCTAAGTCCTCAAAAGTTACTGTAACAAAAACAAAAATTGACAAATGGGACCTAATTAAACTAAAGAGCTTATTTTGCACAGCAAAATAAACCATCAACAAAGTAAACAGACAGCCTCCACAATGGGAGAAAATATTAGCAAACTATGCATCTCACAAAGGTTTAATATCCAGGATCAATAAGGAACTTAAGCGACTCAAAAACCAAAATACAAATAACACCACTAAAAAGTGGGCAAAGGACATGAACCGATACTTCTCACAAGAAAACACACATGCAGGCGACAAACATGAAAAAATGTTCAGCATCACTAATTATCATAGAAATGCAAATCAAAACCACAATGAGATATCATCTCACATGAGTCAGAATGGCTATAACTAAAACATCAAAAAATAACAGACGCTGGCAAGGCCCTGGAGAAAAAAGAATGTTTACCTACTGTGGGTAGGAATGTAAATTAGTTCAACCACTGTAGAAAGTAGTTTGGAGGTTTCTCAAAGAACTTAGAACTGCCATTTAACCAGTAATCCCATTATTTGAGATGCACCCCAAAGGAAAATAAATTATTTTACCAAAACTACACACATATGTTCATGTGTATGTTCTTCACACCACTATTCACAATATCAAAGACATGGACTCAGCCTAGGTTCCCATCAACAGTGGACTGAATAAAGAAAGTGCAGTACATATATGCCACAGAATACTATGCAACTATAAAGTAGAATAAAATCATGGTTTTTTTTTGAAGCATATGGTTGGAGCTGGAGGCCATTTTCCTAAATGAATTAACATGGAAACAGAACATCAAATACAGTATGTTCTCTTCTACAAATGAGGCCTAAACATTGGGTACACATGGGCATAAAGATTGGAACAATAGGCACTGGTGACTCCTATAGAAGGAAGAGTGGGAGGAGGTCAGAGGTTGAAAAACTACCTATTGGGTACCATGCCTACTACCCGGGTGACCGCCTTACTCACAGTCCAAACCACAGCATCATGCAGTAAACGCATAACAAACCCACATGCATGCCTCCTAAATCTAAAATAAAAGTAGAAATTGTTAAAAAACAAAACAAAATGTATTGTACCCTACCCAAAATAATTTTGGCATTGTTTCTTACAACAATTTTAGTTGGATTTTAGCTCTCCACCATTCATGTTTCATTGTTTTATTGAGTTTAATTATAAACCCATACATATTTGTTAAGAAATGCTGGTTTGATGTTTTCCAATGACAATTACATTTTATCCAAAGGGAAAAAAAAAAAGTATTCAAATAAAAACTGCAAAAAACTTTACACATAAAAAGAGTGAGCAGGCCAGATTTGGCAGGCAGGCAACATTTTGCCAACTCCTACTTTAGAAGACTGAGTTAATAATATTTCTCAGTTCACGGCTTACAGTCCCACGGATCCATGCAAGTTCTCTCTACAAGTTTTCTCATTTGATTTTTTAAAATTTATTTATTTCTTATATACATATTCACCTCCTCCATTCCCTTCCTCACTAGCCATTCTTATATGAGATTTACAAAATAGGTAGATAGATAGATAGATAGTAGATGATTGATATAAAAAGGGTATACATTCATTTTAATATGTTCAGTATAGATTTTTCCTTAGTGTAGGTCTTTACAAAATGTGTATAGATATTTCACACATTTTAACTTTAAGTGAAATTAACTTTTATATTATATTATTTCTTTCTTCATAAAATGTCATGTCTTTAATAGTACATTGTACAGTCATAATATATTAATTTAGTAGGTTAGTTCTAACTGATAAATAGGTAGGAGTGGTAGACGTTAGTATTGCTCACCAATAACTAGTTCTCATTTCCAGAGATATCAAATAAAGTGATTGTTGACCCAGAATGTTTGTCTAGACTCTCACTGGATTCTGCATCAGTAAAATTATATATGTTAGTGTTCATTTACTACCACAATATTACCTATCCTATCCTTTTATGTTGCTTTTAAGTATTCCATCGTGTACGTCCAAACCATCAAACCCATCTAACATCCTAGGAATGGATCATTGGTTTGCTTAGGCAGTGTAGCATACTGGTTAAACTCAGTCTCCGGAATCCAAGTGTTTGGTTAAAATCCTGGTGCCACCACTTACTAAACATGTAATTTAGGGCATGGTTGCTTACATTTTTGGCTTCAAGTTCTTTGTTCTTTGTCTGTAATACAGGGAAATTTATAATGCATACCGTGTGGGGTTATCATTAAGGTTAAATTATTAGAACCATACTTTAAAACCTTAAAGTAATTTTTAGCATTTAAAAAATTGTATGTGCTTTTAAATTTAAAAAATAAAATAAACTGCATACCATCAACATTTTTAAACTTAGGATTTAATCTGTAGGACCTTTCTGTAGTAAATATTTCATGCTTGCAGAGGATGAGCACGGCAGGTATCGTTGCCCACAATTTGCGGAAAAGAAAACCAAGATTCAGAGAGGTTAGTTCTCTAAGATCATGCTGCTTGTAATAACAAAGCAAGATTCAAACCTCTGTCTTCCTGGCTCTAAAACAGTAACTCCTGAGTTTCTTTGGTCCATAGCAATAAGGGACTCTATGTATGGAAAAGCTATTCAGCAGAACCTGTTATGATGGTTATATGATGGATATAACACAAGAGCTCCAAGTGGAAGACTTGCTGAATTCTAACCAGGCAGTGGTGGAGGTGGGGAAGTTAAGGGAGGGGGAATGAAAGACAGGAGTGTGGGAGGGCAGAAGCTGCCAGTGAGGTGAGGAGAGATAGTTCCCCAAGGATAGAGGCAAGGAAGGTTAAAGGGATATTGATCTTGAGTGGGAAAACATTCTCCTGACTTTTTATCCTGCCTTCAGATCGTCTGGCATCAAAAAAGGGTCTGTTACCAAGCTCAGCTTTGGAGATGGGGCAAAAGATACAACAGAGCAACAACCATTTGCTGACATGGAGGGCACCAACGTGGTTTTTGATGATGTGAGCTAAGTTGCAAGATAGAGGCAATGTGGAACCTGATAAAACATACTTCTAGTGGTGGGCAGGCTGCAGCCAAGCTCATGCATCATCTCAAAAAATAACCCATTTCCTAAAGAAGTTGCAAAACCATCCAGGTCAAACACACATGGGCAACAGAGCATGTTATAATTTCCAAGGTGCTTCCCCGACAATTACCTTCTAGAATTCTCAGAGCTATCCTGTGATAGTAGGTTGGGCTCTGTTTATTGTTCTCGTTTTACAGATGATGAAACTGAGGATGAGAAAGGACAAGGACACAGGACCACAGAGACAGTGGGAGAGGTAGGAGCAGATCACGGCTTCCTTATAATTGCCCGATTATCTTCGCACCAGAGCACATTATATCTGGCCAAATTGACTTTTCACAAGGTAGGGTTGATGGTGTCCCTGTATGAATATATATGAATGCACTTATCAACCTAACTCAATTATATATTTATGTGTCTTCATTTACCATTCATCTTTATAATCTATCACCTATGATCAATTCCCATTACCTGTTAATATTTTTATAATTATCTGTATCCAAGTAGCTGTAAATTATCTGTCTGCTATATCTCCTGATTGGTCATCTTTACAAAGCTTTTACACTGACTCATGTGTTGTATGTATGATTAATCACACCATGAAGGAAAGCACAAGAGCATTGAAAACATCAATCTATGGTTATAACCCTTGTATTCTTAACATTGTCTCACTGATTTACTTAACCTACCTGAGCCTTAGTTTTCTACCTTTCCAAGTAGAGACAGAAATGCCCCTCTCCTGGGGCTGGGAAGGTCTCCCAAGATAGTGGTTATAGGATCCTGGGCAAAGTGCCTGAATCAGAGTAAACTCCCAGATGTAATTCTTCCTTTCTGCTTGCCTCCACCAGAACCTTGTTTTCTCTTATGGTTGTTTAGTTTTTCTATTATTTCTAGTTGGGCTTCATTTATCTTATCTCCTGAGCCTCAATGTCATATATTATATGAGTGGACTATTTCAGCATTTTTTCACACGGTTTTGAGAATTACCCATTTTAGGTCAGATGCCATGATTTGCCAATCAGGCTGGAAGCTTCCTGAGGGTAGAGCTTCCCATTTATCATTTAGAAAACTGAGAAGTAATCCTAAATTCCCTACTCTGAAACACCTGAAAAACTTTGCATAGAGCTTTCCTCCTAATCAGTATCAAGTGAATATTTAATAAATTATAGAGAAGCATTCTCAAGGAGCGTATTTGAGCTCAGGAGAATGTAGGAATATAGACATACAGGAGATGATTTTCCACATACATACAAGAACTAGGATGGCAGAGACCTCTGATGTTTTTGCAGAATAATTATTTAATCAGCTCCTTCAGTCTGTATTTCTTGACCAACTAATCTATGCTAGGTCCTGTGATATGTGCTGGGGTTACAAGGGTAAACCAGACACATGTCTGCAGTGTAAATAAAGAAAAAAATTCATTCTAATATGATGAGGGATGGGACAGAAGGATGCATTGGGAACATAAGCAGAGAGAGATAGAGGGTGTGATATTGGCCATCTGATATTTTCTGTCAGTATTTTTTTGTTTTTTTGCCCCTTCACCTTGTAAGAGCACAGCTTTATTTTGCAGAGCTGTTTCCATCATTTAATGGTGTTCCTGACATTCTTGTGACCATTGGCTAATTGTAAACTCCTCCACTCAAATTTGGGCATGTGATCCAAGGTGATCCAATAAGGTCCTTTCCAAGGTCCTTCCCTGGAAATTTATAAGCAGATACTAATAGGAAATCTTTCTTTCCTCTGAATGACCAAAATCACTCAACACAAGCTGGGAGATATGTGCTGCTTGACCCACCACTCTACCCATTGTATGGAAAGCTACTTCACGATATAAGAAAATGAAATCAAACCATAAGGTGAAGCAGGTAATTGTGATAAAGAATAAACAAGTTCTGGACTATTTTTAAGTGTCTAGAGCTCCCTGAGGGCATTCTATCTTTGTATTTCCCAACTACAGGAGACAGCAAACTCTCATGTTTATTCAAAATTTGAACTTCATAAACAGCTATTTTTCTATAGCTGTTTCACTACTTCAAATCTGCATAGTATTTTGTACAATTATCTTGTGAGAATTCCAAGACAATATTGTGAGATCATTTGGTATTACTTTCTAATTCTATTTTCATGAGAAAACTGAAATCAGAAAAGTAATGATGCAACTGAGTTTGGTGAAGGTAATTGTGGCTGAATATGAGAGATAAATAAAACTTTCTGGTGTTTAGGATAGGGTTTGAATCACATTCATCCTGAGGTCTGATTGTCAGACCACACATTTTAGTGTTCATTCTTGGCATTAATATGAAGCCTATCATAATAGCCTACTACTTCATATCCATAAATATTGGTTGGAGTTCAGTTAATACTTCCACATTGCTAACAATATGTGAGTTTAATGTTGCTCTCTCTCTCATATATATTTATAGCATATGAATATTTGTATGAGAGAGCCAGAGAAATGGCATGTATATACATGAGATAC
The DNA here is from genome assembly GCF_048565385.1 of Saimiri boliviensis. Lineage (NCBI taxonomy): Eukaryota > Metazoa > Chordata > Mammalia > Primates > Cebidae > Saimiri > Saimiri boliviensis. The sequence continues at coordinate 210,538,025 of NC_133450.1, read as the reverse complement.
ATATAAACACATATGTGTAAGTATATATAAATTACATAGTAAAATATATAATGTAACAAAATATGCATGTAAAATACATATATAATGTATACATATATGTATATTTGTATGCATATGCTATATTTATATGTATATCTGTGCATAGGTTATATTTATTATTCTGACTCAGAGAATTTCATTAAGAAGCATGCTTTAGAGGTGTTGAGCAGAATTCCCTAGATAAGTTCCATTGCAACTACCACTCAATAATGATACTTTTCCTGTGTTTCCAAAATGTGACCTGTCAGCCTTAAATTGAAACGGGTTGATGCAATGTGGTCACATTACATCAGTTTGAATTTAGATATAGTTGCAGGTTTGAAATGTAAATGTGTGATTGGTTTTAGTCATGTCTTTTAAAAGCTTGTGGTCACTTGTTTTGGACAACCCAGTTTCTAAATTACTGGATATGCTTAAAGTACCTAGTCAGCCCATCACTGACCATTGTTGAAAGAGGCCAATTACCTGATCGCAAGTGATGTCAAAAGGCTTTCAACTGACCTCACTCCTGGGAAGAAGCTAGTTAAAAAGCTTGTTATTGTTTTCTTTTTCCAAATATTCTATCTTTAAAATTTTATTAATTAGACTGTCAGAATCTTATTAATTTAGAGAGCATCCATATAAATTGATTCTTTTACAGTTTTAAAAATATGCATATATCTATTAAGATTTTAATGTCAATATCTGCAGTATTCTTGTTACTGCTGTTACGTGGATGTGGGGATGGGATTTCCTTGTTGGTTTGTTTGTTGATGTAAGGCAAGAGTATAAGAAAAAAACACTCTCAGAGGATTGATTTTTTTTTCCAGTCAAAGCCTTGTCTACGACATAATTTAAAGTGCTGTTCATTGACCCTTGTGAAACACCTAAGTGGTAACATCTATTTAATGTGTATCAGAAAAAAAATTATGTCAGGAATGGGTATGCTTACTGTGTCAAGCCAAGTTTTACCTATTTTATACTGTCTTCCTTGGAGGTAAAATACACATTTAATGCTAAATAGTGGTTTTTTTTTTCTCCAAACTGATTTATTCCATAATCACTATATCACAAGCACCACTCATTGAATGATGACAGTCTGCTAAGCGCTTTGCTGATTTATTCCATTCATTATCTCATTTATCCCCTCAATGGCAAATTTTTTTGGATTTTATAATTTAATCAAAATATATACATCCCCATGGTGTTAAAAAATGATCAGAATGGTTTATAACAAAAAAGAGGATTGCCATACTGCATTCTTTATTCCTGCTACTCAAAAGGAATCTCATTTCTCAAAATCAATGCTGCCATTGTTTCCTAGTATTTAGCAGCATGCTTCTAAAAGTTTATGTGCCTGATAATATTGTGTGACTTATGGACCTTGGGCATGTTTTTTTCCACACTTAACATCTTTCCATAAAATAAGCATAATTATAATAAGTTTCACTTAAAATAAAATACATATGTTCATATTATCATATTTACATAAATGAACATAAAATTTTGCTTTTTCTTTAGTACTTTAGTGGAGTTATTAATTGCCTATCTTTACTTTGACAATATTCTCTAGGCTAACATCTTTTTTTTTTTTTTTTGAGAAGGAATCTTACTGTGTTACCTAGACTGGAGTACAATGGCACAATCTCAGCTCACTGCAACCTCCACTTCCATGTTCAAGCGATTCTCCTCCTGCCTCAGACTCCCGATTAGCTGGGATTACAGGCACCCACATCATGCCTGGCTATTTTTTTTTTTTTTTGTATTTTTAGTAGAGATGTGGGTTTTGTATTTTTAGTAGAGATGTGGTTTCATTATGTTGGACGGACTGGTCTTGCACTCCTGACCTCAAATGATCCTCCCACCTCAGCTTCCCAAAGTGCTGGGATTATAGGCGTGAGCCACAGCACCCAGCCACATCATTTTTAATACATCATCACATATACATCACATTTTTTTCTCTTAAATGATTGTTTCAAATTATCTATAGTTTTTTTTTGTTGTTGTTATTTTTTTAATTCCATTGTCAGACCTATCTTATCTTGTTCTTTTGCTCCATTTTCAACAGTTTGTTCCCTGAGCCTGATACAAAATGATCCATCTAGAACTTCTTTCCAATATAACTGTATGACTTAGTTATGAGATTTTTCCAATATGAAGAATTATTAATTAAAACATGATATTGTAGTAATGAGGAATTAGCTGGTAAAAGGTAAAGAGACTAGATATAGGTAAGGGCCACAATCCCTAAGGTTATAATAGAACACCAAGGGAAAATATCTCCCCTACTTCTAAGGTGGATCTAGATTCCACTGGAGACAATGTGACCGTGGATAACTGAGTGGTAGAGAAGTTCAGAGAGGTGATTTACCAGCAGGACTTACCACAGTCTGTACTCTGCAGTGCCATGGTGTAGCCTTCCACAGAGAGGTGCCATGCCTACAAACACAACATAAAACCACATGAGAGAGTTCTGGAGAAGTGAGGGAGGTCCCCTGTACTACTGACCACTGGGCTACCACACTCTACAGGGGCTGGGTGCTGTAGAAGCTGTGTGTGCTACAGGAACCTAGGGAGAAGAGCAAACTAGAGCCTGGAAGAAAAGGCCCTTCATTCTCTAGTTTTCCTCCAGTTTCATGCCAACTGGCAAAGGGGAAATATTCATAAGGCCCATCTTCCTTGTCTTAGAGAAGGCTATAAAGGATACATTTAGATCTTACAGGCAGTACTTGAAAACTGTCCCACACTCTTTTTAACTTTTTGCCATTTTCTACTAACTGAATATTTTCTTAACTTTGCCTTGCAACTTTTTATTGGATTAAAAATTTCAGTCAATGTATGTATATGTACATATATATATATATATACACATAATTTAATAATTATTTCTGTTTTTTATTATCTTTTATGCCATCCTCTTTGTTTATACAGATACAGCTTCTAGGCTTACATTATTAATAAGCTTTGGTTCAGAATTTTTATTTCACTTCCTGTCGTATCTGTTTTCTTCCAGCTTTTCCTTTTGTTTTTATTGGTTTAGAATTTTCCCAGCCATGTTGGATGCCTCTAAACTATCAGTTGATCCTTTACCTGTTTTTTTACCTTCTAGGTATGAAAAAACTAATTTGAAGCTTTGAGCAAATTAGAGGGGTTTATGACTGGGCTTTATTATTAAAGTGAAAGAGTAGGAAATCGCTAATTTCACTGACTGATCACAGTAACCATATTTGAAAGTACTTTTTCTAGAGCCATTCAGATTTATTCCGTCCTCCTGCCTCTGGTCTCTGGGCACACTGCTGTGTGGCTTACGAGAACTCAGGAGATAGAGTGATGTTCAAATCCTTCATACATAGACATTTAATCAGCCCCCCAATTTTTATCATCCTCACATATCTGTTGTTATGTATTGACATCTTAGAATGAATTTGTCTTTCAACAGTGTCTCCCTCTGCAGGCACTTATTTTGTGGTTCTGTCTCTCTTTGTTGAATCTTCCATCTTCAATGCCTAAAACTTGTTGAAGTCTCTTACATAGTGCCCCTTCTTCTTGCATTCTACTGGTTCTTGTAGATTTATACAGTTTTTTATTTTTTTACTATCACTTGAGAGATGCATTCGGAAAGGAAAAGATAAATGTGTTCTTCTATTGTATGTTATTTTCTGATTTAACTGCCTTATTGAACAATTGTTTATTGAAGCCAAAATTATTCTTAGAAATGATCTAGTCACAAATAATAAATAGTTTTAGAAATTAATCTTGAGAAAATGATAATGTGGAACAGTAAGAGAATACATGAAGAAGAAAAAAGGGGTGAGTGAATGAGGAAAGGAATGAAAGCAGAAATAAACATTAGTCATATCGGTAGAGAGCTGGGTGTAGTAGAAAGGACAGTGGGCTGGCAGAATCTGAGTCCTTGGTTTGTGTCTCACTTGCTGTAAAGCCCTGGGCAAGTCAGCTCTTCAACTGATCTAAATTTTCTCATCTGTACAGTGGGTCAGGAAAGGTTGAGACCAGAAATACGAAGGCTCCTTTCAGAACTTACATTCACCTCTGCTCCTTATCTTCATCTTTTTTTTTTTTTTTTTTTTTTTTTTTGAGACAGAGTCTCGCTCTGTTACCAGGCACGAGGCACCAGGCTGGAGTGCAGTGGCGTGATCTCGGCTCACTGAAACTTCCGCCTCCCGGGTTCAAGCAATTCTCCTGCGTCAGCCTCCCAAGTAGCTGGGATTACAGGTTCACGCCACCACGCCCAGCTAATTTTTGTGTTTTTCGTAGAGACGGGGTTTCATCATGTTGGCCAGGATGGTCTCAATCTCTTGACCTCATGATCCACCTGCCTCTGCCTCCCAAAGTGCCGGGATTACAGGTGTGAGCCACCGTGCCCGGCCTTCATCTTCTTAAAAAAAAAAAAAAAAAAAAAAAAATAAGTTTAAGAATAAGGAAGCCTAGGATTATCTTAAAGCACTGGTTCTCAACAACTCGAGTGCCACAGACCCCAATGAGAAGCTGATAAATCTGATGTGGTCTTTAGGAGCATGTACATATATACAAGGAAACATGCTGTTTACAATTTCAGAGAATTCTCAGGCATCTGAAGGCTCACAAGAGGATTATCATTGTCATGAGGGAATGTTGACCTTAGAGCTTTTGTTCTCCTCCAAGGTGATCTCTGGTCTTTGTCTTCTGCCGGGGACTGGTGAGGTATGTTTCCTTGCGATTTTGAGGCAAACCAGAACATAGTGAGAAAATTGCAAAGAAGATTTTTCTTGCATATAAACCTTGTCATTCAGGTGAACCAATTTTCTCTTTGTAAATCAGGATATTTGCAAACGTTTCATTAGCTTTGGCCCAGATAACTCCATAACAAATGCATTTGCTGTGTGGTGCAGATGATGTATCGTTCAAACAGCTTACTGGGCCCCCATTAATTATACAGGGATAATGAAGGAATTATGAAGATGCAGTCACAAAAATTCCATTTAGGGTTACATTTCCCTGGGAGAACTAGGTACTCCACATTGAAAGAATCCTATAAGCTATCCGACCTATTTTTTTTTTTCAACAAACATGACAGTGCATCATTCATTCTTTGTTTCATTTACTTACCTAATATTTATTGAGCATCAAGTAAGGATGCTAGGTGCTAGAGATAAATAAATAAACAAAAGAGATATAGCCTTTGTCCTCATGGCATTAACATACAGAGGTAATAGTAAGAAAAGGATCGCAAAAAAGAATATGAAATTACCATAATTATTAGGAGTTAAAATATTTAGGGGGTGGAACACATCTGGTAAGGAGAGGTCAAGGACATTTTAGCAAACTAAGTCACCTTAGAACTGAATTCTAAAGGATAAGTTGGAAGTAAATGGGCTGAAAGGTTAGGGAGAGGGGAGGTGAAGAGTTCTAATATCTTGGGCTGAGGCACATGTACGATATTTGTTGAAAATAAAGTCCAGTGATGAACGAGTGTAAGAATATAATTAGAAGAGGTTGGAAAGGCATAGGGATTACCCATGCAAGGTCTATAAATATCTGAAATTTTTTATTTTTATTGCAGGGGCAATGAGAAGCCTATGGGGGAATTGAAAGGATACAAAAATTAATCAAAACACCAATGCAAAGAACTTCAGGTCAAGAACTGACATGGAAAAACCATTTTCCTGAATGTTTCCTGTGTGTATCGTTAGAGGAGCAATAGGCAAACTTTTCTATCAAAGGTCAGATGGTAAATATTTTAGGCTTTGTGGGCCATATTAATTTTTTTATTTTGCATTTATCTTTTTTTTTTACAACACTTTACAAATGTAAAGCCAATCTTCTCTCAAAGACAATGTTAAAATAGACTAAAGACAGGATTTGGGCCCCAAGTGTGTGCTGTAGTTTTCCAAACTTTGCACTAGATGAGCATAAGCTCTATGAGGAATGAAAGATAATAGTTATCTCATTTGTTATAGAATTTTCAGTGCCCGAAACAGCACCAGACACATTAATTTATTAAATTAATTAATGGATGAACCAGGTGTTTTAATTACTCAGTATATCTACTGATGACAAAGACAATATGCTAGTATCATTGTCATTGACGTTTTCATTATTGTTGCCATTGTCATTCTTGCTGTCATTATTCACAAGTCAAGGATAAGAAAATAGTTAAATTTGCCCGAGATCATAGAGCCAACAAGTGACAGAGCCCATAAAATTTCTAAACCTCTGCTCTTTCTTACGATTACTCTGCCTTTTTGTAAATGACACATAAACAAATAAAAAAGTGTCATATTAATAAACAGCAGATGACAGAAGCACCACCAAATACTAAGGGGAAAATGTGACATTCAGAATGGGGAACAGAGAACATCCACCAATCTCTTTCTTCCTCCTGAGATGGCAATGAATGTTAAAGAATGTTTATTCAAGAAAGCTTGAATGAAAGAGAGAGAGAGAGAGAGAGAGGGAGAGAGGGAGAGAGAGAGAGGGAGGAGAAAGAAAGGAAGAAAGAAAGAGAAAGAAAGAAAGAAAGAGAGAAGAAAGAAAGAGTGAGGGAGGGGAGAAGAGGGAAGAAAGGAGAGAACACAGGAGAGAATAAAATGAAAGAAAGTTTCATGGATGATAGAAGCCAAACACTTTTCAGGATCAGATGAGACTGCTCACTGATAAGGCAGAGTGTGTACGCATGAAAGGGATTTTCACTAAAGTAATAATTACCTGCCCAATATGTTACAGATATGAATCTCTCTTATAATCTCCTATGTCCATGTATTACTGCAGGCTCTGTGGATTTTATCTATCAGGGAAGGAAAGTGTCTGTCTCTTCTTGTAAGCATTTTAAATATTTAGGTTATTTTCTTGGCATTCCTATTACTTGGCTTGGAAGATGTTCCTTTTCCTTGTCTCATGGAAGAGGAGGAAACAACTTATCCAGAAAATTACACTTTTCACAATGGCAGCAAAAATTCAGGTGACTCAAACGCCTGCCTGCCATCCCCTTTATCTACCCTAGTTTTCTTATGCAGATTGAGGAATGAGGAAGAGGGATGCTAGTGCTGTAATTAGAGGGTTGTTTGCTGGTTCTTTGCAAGATCTAGGGGTCAGACATGAAGGAGTGTGGCCCTAGAGTTGATGATTCATAGGTTCTGTTTCGAATATACGTGACAGGATATTTTATCTTTAGCTTTGGGACTTAGATACAATTTAGACCACATGAATAAAAATTTCATCAAACATCTTATTATAGCAATATTCAGTCCAGTTTGGAAAAATAGCACTGAAAATTACAGGAGGACATTTTCTGAGGGTTACTGATAGTGGGAGTGATTTGACAGACAGTCTAGTATAATTGTTAGCTTGGAAAGACTTGAAGATATCATAAAAGGACAGAGCATAGGGAAAAAAAGATAATCAGAAATCCTGGAAATAAACACATACACCAAAAACAATAATATGCTTAAAATGTAAAGCTAGCTAAAGCATGACATAATTTTGAGCTATTTTATGATTGTTATCAGCAGAGTCTACAATTTTACTGGTGCTGTAAACATCCCCCTTGGCCTGTTGGTGGCCAGTGCCATTAGAAGCAATGTGAAAGCAAAGTCGTAGCATATTCTTTAGCTTTATATTAATTCAGTTTTCTTTTTTATTTTATTTTATTTTATTTTATTTTTTGAAATGGAGTCTTGCCTTATTGCCCAGGCTGGAGTGCAGTGGCACAATCTCAGCTCACCGCAACCTCCACCTCCCAGGTTCAAGTGATTCTCCTGCCTCAGCCTCCTTGAGTAGCTGGGATTAGAAGCACATGCCACCACGCCTGGCTAATTTTTTGTATCTTTAGATGAGACAGAGTTTCATCATGTTGGCCAGGCTGGTCTTGAACTCCTGACCTTGTGATCCACCTACCTTGACTTCCCGAAGTGCTAGGATTACAGGCATGAGCCACCACACCTGGCCAATTCAGTTTTCAAATTCAATTGTTTGAAGCAGACTAGAAACACACCACAGAGGACTGAATTAGGTGGCACTCTCAGGGTACAAGTTCAGCCTTTGCTCTACTTTCCCTCTTAAAATTTGCCCCCTAATTACCTTGCTTGCCTGACCTTAGTCTCAGTCCTCTTCTAGCATTCCTAACCACTGTGCAAGGTTGCATTATTTTATCTTCCTATCATCACCAAAGCAAAGTGACTGGCATCATATAAGCCCCTGCCACTCAAATAGTGGTCCAAGGACCAGCAGTATGAGCTTCCTCTGTAATCTTTCGTGAAATGCAGAATCTTCGGTGCTACCCCAGACCAACTATAAGAGTATTTGCATTTTAACATAATCCCTAAATCAGGCGTCCCCAAACAACTGCCCTAATGTGGCCCCCTGAGGCCATTTATCCGGCCCCCCGCCGCACTTCAGGAAGGGGCACCTCTTTCATTGGTGGTCAGTGAGAGGAGCACAGTATGTGGTGGCCCTCCAACGGTCTGAGGGACAGTGAACTGGCCCCCTGTGTAAAAAGTTTGGGGACGCCTGCCCTAAATAGTTTGTATGTTCATTGAAATTACAAATCACTGCCCTAGCTCAATTTTCTTCTTACCGAGAACCTACTTACTCTTATACCTATTTAAACTAGTTGGTTGAATTTTGTTGTTCTTGTTGTTATTTTAAAGCTGTCACTATAAAATACAGAAAAATCTCAGAATGAGAACTGGAAAGAAAGAGTAATACAATAGTGATGATCACACAATTTGGAGTAGGACAGCGTTGACTTCAAGTTTTCGTTTCACCACTATATAGCTGGTCACCTATTTACCTTTCCTTAACTTCAGTCTTCTCAAACGGGCACATTAGTCAGTTCAGGTTTGGCTACACTGTGTAACATATGGATCTCAAATTTCAGAATTCACATTTATATGTCTATGTATGGCTATGACTCTCCTCTGTGTTTTCTTTGCTTTGAAGAGTAGGCTGACTGGGCAGACTCAATCTCAGATCTTGCTAGTCTAATAGCAAAGAAAAATGAGATATGACAAAGTCCACTCAAAATCTTGAAGCTTCCACTCAACAGTGACATCTGTCATGGCTACTCACCTTCTACATTGCCAAGTCAGCTTTCAGTGATCAAGAAACATACTCCTCTCACAGGAAGAGGCACTGCAGAGAGGCAAATGGGGGTGCTAGGCAAAATAGTAATTAGCAATGGAAAGAATAACAATACTACCTACCTCTCATATTAGCTTGAGAACTGAACGCCTTAAGACAGAGAAAGTCCTTGATCCTTTATTCCATAGCTGGGTAGCCATTTCCCCTTTCAGAACTTCAGTTTTCTTACCCACAAAATGAGAATAATAAATAGTAGCACATAATAAAGCTTTAAAAGGCATGCCTGTGTGGCACATAGTAGGTACTAAGTGAAAAAAAGACTATGGACACAGCAGAAATAATTATCTTTTATTAATGCTTGCAGAAGTAGAAAATGCCTAATACAAAAAAAAATTCTGAGTTAGAGGTGCTGGAGGAGGCAGACAAAACTGAGAGTTGCTTCATTCTCTCTTCCTCTGGGTTTGCATCCTTCTTTGCAATAGCTTGTCAGGAAGCCTGACAATCCTTTGGAAGCACAGGATGGAAGAGAGTGTGTGTTTGCAGAGATAACATGGAGTGAGTTCAGGGGTTACTAATTGGGTTTCTGCTTACCTTTCATATTCATTCAGAATCCCAACCAGAACAGGTGTTACAGCAGCCTCCTTCCATCTCTCTCGATCCTCTCCCCGATCTGCTGACAGCACACACATGTCTCTTCCAAAGTCACTTCCCCACTTAACTTGTAAGTCTAATCAGAAACTGATGTGGCTGCAAAACTGGGGAGAGACAAACATGTTGCCTATGAAGATATTCTGAGGTTGGATTTGATTGTACCATAAAAGTCCACACAAGGAATGTTTAACTCTCTCCCGGAAGTGGAGTCTGACAGAGCCCTGACCCTCTATGTGGTCCACATAGTTACCCCTTACAGTCTGATACTAGTTCAGGGAATTTAGAAAATGATGTACAATTGCAAAATTCTTTCGAGTTTAAGAATTCCTTCCATGCAGTGCAGTTCCTTTAATCCTTCCTAGAACTCTAAGGAGATGAACGTAGCTATCATGGTCCTAGTCTACAGATGAGGACACAAACGGTCAGCAATTAATGTGACATGTTCTAGAACTCTTCATTTGTTGTTGTTGTTGTTGTTGTTGTTGTTTATCATTGTTGTTGTTTTGTGACAGAGTTTTGCTCTTGTTGCCCAGGCTGGAGTGCAATGGTGCGATCTCGGCTCACTGCAACCTCTGACTCCCAGGTTCAAGGGATCCTCCTGCCTCAGCCTCCTGTGTAGCTGGGATTACAGGCATGCACCACTGCACCCTGCTAATTTTGTATTTTTAGTAGAGACAGGGCTTCACCATATTGGCCAGAGTGGTCTCGAACTCCTGACCTCATGATCTGTCCACCTCAACCTCCCAAAGTACTGGGATTACAGTCATTTGCCCAGCCGTGTGACATGCTTTCAAGGGCACGATTAGAAAATGGTGAAGGCACGGGGAAAGCCCATATCCTTTTACTTCCTTGTCCTTCACATGGTGTACACATTCCCTATGCCATTTTTTTCTCCAGAATCCCATTACCCTTTGGTGCAGAGTTAAAGTAGAGTTTCTGAAGTCATAAATCTGAGAGACCAGACTCTAGACAGCACTGACCCCTCTGTCAACCCCTCCACTCTCATGATCCATTTGATGAGGATTTTCATTTTCCCATCACCTCTGTCACTACTGCCATTTAGTCTCCTGGCTTCCAGCCTTGACTATCCATATCCACAAAGCAACCAGAGGAAACTTTGTCATGCAAATCTGACATGTTACTTTCTTCTGTATTCCTTCAAAATGTTGCATTAAAAACAAAAACAAACAAACAAAAAACAGGTACTCTGTGATATGACCTACAGTGCTTATTTCCTGCTCCCCTCTCTGTGACCCTCTCCATTTTCTTTCTCACTTTTGTGCTTATACCAGATAGAACTGCTTGAAGAATCTGATTAACCCAAGTTTCTTCTCTCTTTGCATTTTGCAAATCCTGTTCCCTCTGCTATATGGTTCTCCCCTCACTTCTCTTTCTGTTCAATCACTCGTCACCTATAGAGACTCTACAAAAGTGGTGCCTAGAGCTGTCCATGATGTACTCCTCATCAGGGAGGGAGAATTTTCTGAAAGTACTCCATGTCCCCTGCAACTCGGTACTTCTTGCTATGCTAGCACTATTCCGCTACTTTCCCTACCCTTAACAGACACACTAGACTGGAAGATCCTTGAAGGCAGAAACTTTCCTTGCCCATTTCTATACTCACAGCTTCTAGTGCAGCACTGAGTAAAGCCCTACATCAGTCAATTTGTTAAAAACTAAAAATTCTTAGGATGAGAGATTCTTCCACTTAGTCCAGATCACAGAAAAGAAGACTGTGAAGCTATCTCAGTCTTTCTGTAATTCCCATGCTTTTAATCATCCAAATTGCCTTGAACTTAAGGCTTAAGAAGATTTATGTGCAATGCAGCCTTCCAGCTTCATCTTTCTCTCTCTTCCTTTATCTATCACATCCTCTATCTGAATAAGGGGACACGTATCTTATGAATATATAGAGGACTTTTTCTACTGTTTGCTTACTGTTTCACTTCTAGAACCAAGAAGAGTATTTTTCCACTCTGGCTGCATATTATCATTGCCTAGGAGCCTTTTAAAACATACTGATACCAGAGCCCCATGCCATGCCAATGAAATAGAATTACTTAGATGGGCCAAAGATCAGTATTTCTTAAAAATTACACCAGGTTATTTTAATATGCAGCCAGGATTGATAAACCCTGGAACAAAATAATGCCTGACAACAGAATGGGTATTTAATAAACATTTGTTTAAAGAATAAATGCATAAATACATAAACACCCTGTGTTAAGATGTACTTACTAATACGCATTCTTTATCAGCCCTAAGCCCCAAGTACACATGCATATACTGGCTGGGAGCTGCTTGAGGGTGATCGAACTGTATTACAAATTTTTGTTTCTTCAATTCTAACATATAATAGAAGCTCAATGTTTATTAAATGAATGTGCTATTGTGTATACCCAGGACAAGAAACAGGAAGATCTACTGGACAGATGGAGAAGAGTGATGTAAATGAGGATGCATGGAAAGAGGACACTTTTGAGTCAGATGGATCTGATTTTGAATTCCAACTTTATTACCTACCAACTCTGAACTTTAAGCAAGTTTCCTCATTTGTAAGTGGGGGTAAATTACCCCTCTCAGCATGATTGTGCATCTTAAATGGAAAAACCAGCATGGAAGTATTTATCCCAGTACCTCATACATTAAAGATACTTAGATAATGTCTCTTCCCTTCTTTTTTCTTTATCTTCCCTTTGACACAAGTCTAGCTAAGCTGATTATGTTGAACCTTTGAGAGATGATCAGAGAAAACTGGAGAGAGAGAGAGAGAGAGAGAGAGAGAGAGAGAGAGAGAGAGAGACAGGCAGACAGACAGACAGGCAGAGGAGGGCAGTGGGCAAAGATAGAAATGAGTCAGAGGAAAATCTGATGATGGTTACAGAATAATGAAATAACTGTTATTGACCACAGCCAAAACAAAGCCCAGTCATTAAGCCTTGCATTAGGAAGTCTTTTTCCTCTGCCCAATCCAGACTTGTAACATAGCCATAAATCACTGTCCTTCTTCATAAGCACCAGACAGTAAGTGCCATGAACTCTAGTGACACTATTTATCACTAGGTAAGCAATTCCATATAGGGGCTGCTTGGGGCAAGCTCCTAACCATTTGGAGGAACTTCAAACATGATGCCTCATACCTTCTGTCCTAGGCTTTCTTGGAACAAGGGTTGAGAAAACAATGCTGACCAGGGAATATAAAGCATCTGGGTTCTAGTTCACCTTTTATGTGGTCACAAATGTATTCACCTCTATAATGGAGGCAGGGGCTCAGTGAGATTGTCACTCAATGTGCCTTCCAGAATTTCATAGATCTGGGGCTCTGGGGCTCAGTGAAAGTGTATTTTATCTCATTTAAGCAGTTAATACATTTGACCAATGAGAGTACTTCTAAAGATATTTTACTTGATCTCATCTATGGTGACACTAAGACAAATTATTTTTTTGTAATGGGTTGAACTACAAGTTTGAAGTGAAAATAGGAACTTTGTAATAGTTCTAATAATTTGCACTAGTTCCCACTTGCCTTAATAACATGAATTCTAACTTTTGAGACCTCTCTCCTCTTCTAATTTGACCAGAACCTACAAGGCTCAAGTTTCCCAAAAAGAAAAGTTACTCCGAAGTGTAATATAGATCTGAAACTCTTCCAAAGGAGTTGTTACTAACTTCATCCTTTCAGGGCTGTTATCATTTTTCTTCTAAATCCAAGAAGCAATATCTCTCTCTCTCTCTCTCTCTCTCTCTCTCTCTCTCTCTCTCTCTCTCCTCTCCCTCTCTCTTGCTCTCTCTCTCTCGCTCTCTCTCTCTCTCTTCCTAATCGACCCTATATTTTTCCCTTTTTAAAATCTTTCCTTAAAAATGCTATATTAAAGTTTCCCAGCCTTCACCAAACTTGAAGCTAGGCAGAGCCAAGGAAATACCACATGTCAAGAAATTAGAGCAGCTAAACTTATGGAGAAAGTCCTTTACCTCTGATGTGTCTTTCTTTGAGTTTCTCTTTGGACATGGCTTTTCTCATCATGGTGGTGATGCATTGGTAAGGGCAAAAGTAGTCAACCGCATGGCCCAGTTTAGCTCACTATGTAATCATTCTGGAGGTTTGAATAAAGAATATCATGAAAGTACTCTGTTTCTTCTCTATTGTCCCCTGTAAAAATATGCATTTCTTAGTGCTCTCATGGGCATTGGCTGGGTCAAGAGAGAATTTCAACGTTCAAGAATCCAGGTTTGCATCAATTGCCACCATTCCCACTATAATTTACAGATACTAGAAGAAGATACTGAAGACTAGGAAGTGTACGTATGCACAAATGACAAGGATTTAGAAATCCAGTTGGTAACCAAATCTTTCCAAAGGAATTTATTCTACCCTACCAAATAAATACTCTATACATCTTTGGTTTTCCCTTCTCATTGCAATCTGCTCTCTCTGACACTTGCTAAAGCTTGCATCCCCTCTCTCCTAATCTGTCTCCTGCTTCCTTCTCTAGACTCATCTCCCAGTACACTCCCCTTGCCCAGTCCACCCCAGCCACACATCCTCCCTTGTCCACAAGCACTCCGAGACATTCCTACAACGAGGCCCTCAAGGTATGCTTTACCCACTATGGTGGAATATTTTAATGCTACTTTCCCTTTTTTGTCTGATCCTTTGCTCCATGAAGACTAAGATTTTTTTTTTTTTTCTGCTTTGTTGATATTGTTTCCATGTTCGTCCCTTCTAAATCTCATGCTGAAATGTGATTCCCAATTTTGGAGGTGGAGCCTGGTGAAAGGTGATTGGATCCTGGGGGTGAATCCTTCATGAATGCTTTAGCACCAAGACTGTCACCCCTTGTGATAAGTGAGTTCCTGCTCAGTTAGTTCATGTGAGATTTAACTGTTTTGATGTGTGGCACCTCCCTGCTCTTTAATGTTGCTCCTGCTCTCACCATGTGCCTACTCCCTCTTCACCTTCCACCATGATCGGAAGCTTCCTGAGACCTTGCCAGAAGCAGAGGCCAATGCCATGCTGCCTGTACAGGCTACAAAACTGTACAGGCCAATTAAACTTGTTTTCCTGATAGACTATCTAGCCTTAGGTATGCAAAAAGGACCTAATATATTCATTAGTGCTCTACGTCTGGTGTTTAGAACGGTTTACTGGCACACAGTAGGTATTTAACACATCTGTATTAAATGGATGAATGCCAGCACATTTTGATTTTCTATTTAGGAAATAAGGCAATTTAGCAATTGCACAGAATTTTAGAAAGCATGATACATTAAAACCAGGCAGAGGCAGCTGGGGAAAGGACAAGCAGACAAGCTCAGAGGTCATCTGCTCAGCCGAAAGGCCAGTGTTGGGAGTGGAGGCTCCTCCCAACCCCCCGGCACCAGTCAGAGTGACCAGACTTCTTTTCACAGGCAGCAAATTCATTTGGAAATGAAAATAAATAAAACTTTATTGAAATATGAAATTGCAAATGGAAATGGCTAGTTGGGGCCCTTTGCAGCAATTATGCAAAAGGCTTTCCTGTGCTTGTTTTTACATGCGAGTAAAAAAGATACTTTATTTTTGTAATTTATTTACTTAGGGACATTTAGCAGGGTTCAGAGGTTTGCAGGCATCTTGGCAGCCTGGCTCATCCAATTTTCCAATCAGCTGAAAGGACAATGTAGTTTCATTAAGCACCAAGATTCCTCTAGTGTAGGAAGTGGCTGACTCCTTAACATTGATCCCTGCTGATTCTATAGGTTGATAAATGTCATAGTCAATTATTAAAATAGGGTCTCCTTTATACCCCTGGATTGAGTATGCTGGTGCAGTAGTAACAGAAAAATGCACAGGCTTTACATTCTGCTCCCCATCTCATCTCATCTTACCTTCAAAATGACTAGCTTTTCTCACCAAATAAGGAAGTTTATCATTAAAAATGGAGTTTGAATCATAGCATTGGGTATTATGATGACAGTGTTAGTTATTAGTATGAGCTGTGGCCAGGTATGGTAGTGGCTAAGATAATTATCCCTAGAGTCAGAAGGACCTGATTTTAAATTCCAGTTCTGACTCTGGCTTGCCATAGGGCTTTGGGCACATTATCCAAATCAAATCTCAGCTTCCTCATTGGTAAATGGAAATAACACTGAGACGATGTATACACAGTGAGTGCCTGGCATACAGTTAACTTCGCATTGCTGGTAGCAGTAAAGAGTAATGGTAGAAGCAATGTAAGTGACATACTGAAAGGAATAAAATTTTGAAGTTCAGACAGACCCTGTTTATACCCAGAATCAAGATGCTTCATGATTTTGGACAAGTCATTTGATCTTGCTAAACTTCAGTTTTTTCTAATCTGTGAAATATTAACAATAATGTCTAACTTCACGACATTGCTTTTGAGATTAGCTTTGGTGCTTGTCACGTTTCCTACCTAAAGCTTGATTTATAGAAGGTACTAAAACTAAAGGGAGTGGTTTTTATCATCATAGTTACCATCAAGACCATGCTTCCTCATTACTCTCTATGTGCCTTAGTTTCCTTCCTGATAAAATATAATGGTGATGAAAACCCTGTTCCAATGCTACAATTTGTCTACTGCATGATTCATCCATCCCAGATGTAACTTCACTGCTGAGAGCACTGGCCTTCAGCCCAGATTCTCTGCTCCTATTTTACCCTCTTCCCCTGTGCTCTCATTAACTACTACTCTTCACAATTAAATTGTACAATGAATGTCGAGTACCTGGCTTGAAAGGCTTCTAGCTTACCACACTGAGTATAAATTTCCACCAACAGCCTTTCCGGTTGGATCATAATTCAGAGGCCATTAATCATCTATCTGGCTTCTAGGACCCAGCAGAGGCAGAGGAATTAATAAAGACTTCTTAGAAGGAAGAACGAAACCTTACAGCCAGTATTGAAAGATCTTTTGATGGTTACCGAGTGGGCTGCTGATTGCTGAAGAAAGCCCTGGGTAATCAGAGACCGTAGAGATAGATATAGCATAGGGTCTTCTTGATGTAGCACTAGTTACTGTTTTACGTAAAGACATAGACAGCGTCTGTCTATGTGGTCTAGATTAAGAGCCATTTGGCAAGAGTATCTTTCTCTAGCCATAAATTTCCCTGTGAGTACCTGTTATAATAACTACAATTCTACTGACAGAGATGAGTCCCTCTCAATCATTATTAGTAACTTTAATTATGATGATTACATTAATCCTACATATCATTCCAAAGCAGTTTATAAACTTCTTTTCAGTTTGTCATATTTAACTGTCAAATCAGGTTAACTGGAGATACCCTTTTTTTCCATTTTGTCAAGGAAAAAACTGAGGCATTAAATGTTTATGTGGATTTTCAGTGGTCTCAAAGCACTAAATGGAAGATCAGCGATTCCAAGCCACACTTCTGGACAATGCATCCATGGCTTTTCCTACATGAACCATATTGTTTAGAATGAAAAATGATTTTCAGGTCTAAATGAAGTTCAGCACTGGTAATATCAATGTAGGAAGATGGGAGGAGAGCACTTATGAAAATACCAAATAGATGGTGATCTCTCAGAAAGAAATTAGTTCCAGCTTTGTCCGTACCCAGAGAAAGATCATAAATGCCTCTGGTGCCATGTTTTGTTGTCTCCTGAGCAAAAACATGGTAAACTGGAGAGGGAATAGGTCTTGGTTTCAACAGATTTGGCTTTTCTTCTCAACTCTATCTTTTTCTTGAAACATGGCATTTCAGTTCCCTCACTAAGAGAATAGTGTATAATACCAACCTAGCATCTTGGTGATGAGGCTTAACTGAAATAACTAAGGTGAAGTGACTGGTAAATAGTAGTTGCTCAACTAACGATAGAAATCGTTTGTTTCGCTAGACTCTGCTCTTTGATTATTACAGCTTCCCACAATTATGTTAATAAGGACAACTTTAGTTCAAGTAACAGAAACTTAACACAAATAGGGTTAAATAATGTTTTTTCAGCTGACAAACTTTCTGAGATAACTATATTCTCATGTACATCTGATATTATCTTTAGGATAGGAAATAATTCATGTGTTTATGTAATACAGTCCCCAAATATTCCAAATATTTGGCATTTCCATGCCTCTCATGTCTCAGTTGTAATAAAGAACCCACAAATATCTAACATTTAAAGATTTGCTTTTGGTTTATAATACAGATTGGTGATAGTTTAAATTATTATTCAACAAATATTTCACTTCCCTTTCCCTCCCACTATGATTGAGTCTATTCTTTACCCCATTAAATGTGGGTTTCATTATGACTAGCTTTGGCCAACCAAACGTTGGCAGGCATCATATGAGCAGAGGCCAAACACATGGTGATTCAGTTTGGCACTTTTGTGACACACCATGAAAATAAAATGGTGCAGATAGCTATTGCCTATCTCCCTGGCCCCAGATTGGCAAACATAAGGCAGCACTCATTTCCTTTGAGGCTGCTGCTCTAAGAATAAGAGATACCTGGAACAGATCTGAACCTAACCTGCAGCCTGGGTCCTGGAGTCCAGCCTAACCCAGCCAACATGCATTTAGTCCACAGACCAATACATTTGATAATAAATGGTTAATGTTAAATGACTGAATTTTGAAATGATTTGCTATGTATTGTAGCAAGACTCATAAGGATAAATGTAAGCTCTTGGTGGAAGATGTTCTTTGCTTTACTAGGGTACTCAGGCCAACACAGACTGTACCTTCCTTATATTTAACAGTTTTATTGCAGCCTAATTGACATATAACAAACTAAACATATTTAAATTATACAATTTGATATGCATGCAATTTCTGTCACACGTATCATCACAATCACAATCACTACAATCAAGAAAATAAATATATCAGCTGGGTGCGGTGGCTCACACCTATAATCCCAGCACTTTGAAAGGCTCAGGTTGGCGGATCATGAGATTAAGAGATCAAGACCAGCCTGGCCAACATGGTGAAATCCCCTCTCTACTAAAATACAGAAATTAGCTCAGCATGGTGTTGCAAGCCTGTAGTCCCAGCTACTTTGGAGGCTGAGGCAGAATTGCTTGAACCTGGGAGCCAGAGGTTGCAGTGAGCCAAGATTGTGCCATGGCACTCCAGCCTGGCACCTGCCAACAGAGCGAGACTGTGTCTCAAATAATAATAATTTTTAAAAAACATATCTATCACCTGCAAAAATTTAATATCTTTTTGTAATTTCTCCCTAACTCAAACATTTCCCTTACCCCTGTCCTCAGACAAGCAGTGAGCTTTTTCTATTACTTAGTTTGCATTTTCCAGAAGTTTTTATAAATGGAATCATAACTGTTCTTTTTTGTCTGTTTTACTCAGCATAGTTATTTTAAGTTTCACTCATGTTGTGTGTATCAATGATTTATTCCTCCAAATTGCTGAGTAGTATTTTATCTTATTTTTAAAAACCTTTTAATCCATTTATCTACTGATAAATGTTGATTTCTAGCTTTTGGTTGTTATGAATAAAGGAGTTATGAATACTTGCATAGAAGTCTTTGGACATATGCTTTCATTTCTATTAAGTAATACTCAAAATTCTAATGACTGGGTTACATGGTAGTTGCTTATTTAACTTTTAGCCACCTCCTTTTTAAGACGTGTATCTCATCAACTCATTTGGGGGTTACCACTTACAAAGGATTAGCCTGAACTTACTACCACACTGCCTTGCCTCACTACAGGGTCTGAGGAAGGAGGAATACACCTATCTTCACCTTATCATGCCTTTGTCTTTCAGCATCTTGGTTCTGTTTCTCTTTCTGATAGCTTCTTTCTCAGCAAGCCTCTTATTACAAGATGGCCAGGTTACTAGCATATCAGGTTACTCATCTTACTAGATCAGCAACCGCAAGGAAAAGAAAGCACTATACATTTTAGTGCTATACATTTAGAAAAGTCCATTGTTCACTTTTACTTCACTGGTGTGATAAGCTTATTCATGAACCAGTACTAGAAAGATGGAATAAGCCAATTGTCAGGCTGGCAACTGGGGATTGGATAGGCCTCACTAGAAAACATTGTCAGGGACTTGGAGAGGGATCATTCTCCAAAGGAAAAGCAATGGCATTCGGCCAAAGTAAAAAAGAGATAGAAAAACACATACTTAAAAAACAAAAACCCCTGCTACAGTGTAATAGTGAGATCATGTCAATATCTATGACTTTGTTTCTATCTAGAGCCTCTCAATGCCAAATTGAATTAGGCCACTCTACCAGGTTCTCCTCTTTCTGCCTTCCAGTGGGCTGGGAATGCTCATTATGTTAACATAATATTGGACTTCAAATCCATCTGTCCTCAATATCAGTAGGATATGAAAGGAGGCTTAACCAAAATAAAGGCAAAACATAAGAAGATAAACCCTAAAGTTTTATCTTCCACTAACTGTCTATTAGTCTATGATTCTACAACCCTTATATTCTGGAACTCTTATATTTTGCTATAGAAATCTCTAATATTAATATTCCAATATGTCTCCATTCTTGAGACAGCACATGCTCTTGAGCAGACTATACTCTCACCTTGTTACCAATTTCAGATCATGAGGTTGATACACCCCTGAGGACAGATTGACATTTTGATATTTCTAGTTAGCAACAACTTGAACTGAGGAAGCTGCATTAACAAGCAAATAAATTTATGGTATGCCAGTGCTAAAATGAATCTTGCTATTTGTCGGCAGCTTTTAAAAAGTGAAATATGTATGTCGCCCATAGAAGTAGGGAAGCTCTCTGTTCAAAATGTTTTTCTCTTTTGCTTCTCTACAATGCGGAAAGAAGAAAGAGAAAGTTTCAGATACTGTGTAACCACTGGATTATTGATGAGAGGTCGTTCTAAGGAATGGAAGGGGCCTTTGATTATTTTCTTGGCTCCTAAGTCAGCCTCTATAGCTCAGACTGGGTCACTAAGCACCTCTTTTGTTCTTCACACAGGTCCCAAAGGATTCGGCATGATTCCTTCTCGTCAATAACTAATAATTTCACACTCAGTCTCTTGAGATTTCTTTTCTACAAGAGGGTAACAAATGGTATATCTTTTCTATAAGAAGGTTATGTCTCGAAGACCCTTCTTTTTTGGCAATGCAGCATTGTACACAGGGCTTTGGTTTTAGAGGACCTAAATTTGAATCTGTAATCTGACACTAACTGAGCCTTGCGGCAAGTGTCAGTGACCTTATGCATGCTCCTTCATCACACCTTCACTGAGATTTAGTGAGCCATCCTACAAACCATGCTGGGGACAGAAGAGGTGCAGAATAAATGATCATTTTCCCCCCTTGTTCCTTCTTGTTTCTGAAACTCTTTCTCTAAAGAATTTAAAGCAGGCGTCCCCAAACTTTTTACACAGGGGGCCAGTTCACTGTCCCTCAGACCATTAGAGGGTCGCCACATACTGTGCTCCTCTCACTGACCACCAGTGAAAGAGTTGTCCCTTCCTGAAGTGCAGCGGGGTGGGTGGGGTCGGATAAATGGCCTCAGGGGGCCGCATGCGGCCCGCGGGGCCGTAGTTTGGGGATGCCTAATTTAAAGATTCTTTAAAGTATGTTACAATGAGGAATAGTAAATGGGTGGGTATACAAACTGTAGAGGAATGTTATAAAGGTTTTCGCCCCTTTCAATCCCCCAGGGCGCTAAAGTTTAGATACCATGTGTTTCATATTGTTCGATTTCAGTTGACATGGAATGAAGTGGAGCCCTTCTGCCATGGCATGATCATCAAACCAATTAGACTTGCTACAACAATCTTAGCTTCAGATATCGATTCTTTTATCTAATAAACCAATGCAATATTCCAGAAAATCAAGCATTTCAAAATCTAAACTATATCTAAGATTCATATACAGAAGTAGTTTATAAACCTTTTGTAACATTTTAGTGTTCAGGAAATAAGATCACATAGAACTCCCTTTCTTGATGCTTGATGTATAGAAGTGACTGAAATATCATTATATCAGGCACTGCTAATCATTCCTTTATTATCCCATTATATGTTCAACAGCCCAAAGATATAGATAGGGCAAGAATGTCCTCCATTTTATGAATGGGGAATGTGTAGCTCAAAGGTATAAAACAACTTTCCCTAAGTCACTTATATGAGATGGTGCCATGAGAATCAAAGGGAAAGCAATTGAATATTAAATAACTCTGAAAGCTAGAAAAATACATTAATTAATATTGTTAAAAATAAATGTCCATATTATTAAAGCAATCTACAGATTCAAAGAAATTCCCATCAACATCCCAAAGATATTTTTTACAGAAATATTAGAAAGAATCCTAAAACACACCTGGAACCAAGAAAGAAATGGCCAAATAAATTTTGAGCAAGAAGAATAAACCTGGAGGCATCATATTTTCTGACTTCAAAATATATTACAAAGCTACAATAATTGAAATAGCATGCTAGACCAACTCATCAAAATAAAGAGCCCAGAAATAGACCCATGTATATATAGTTAATTTATCTTTGAGGAAGGTGCCAATAATATACAATGGGAAAAGGACAGTCTCTTTAATAAATGGCACTGGGAAAGTTGGACATGCATATGCCAAAGAACAAATGAAATTGAATCCTTATGCCATGCACAAAAGTCACCAAAAACATAAAGTGGACTAAAAACATAAATCTAAGACCTGACATTATAAAACTCCTAGAAGATATTGTAGAAAAAATGCTTCTTGACATTGACTTTGGCAATGATTTCTTGCATATGACACCAAAAACACAGGCAAAAAAAAAAAAAAAAAAAAAAAAGCAAAAATAAACAAGTGTGATTATGCCAAACCAAAAAACCTCTGCACAGCAAAGGAAGCAATCTACAGAATGGGAAAAACTAATGCAAATCATATATCTGATAAGGAGTTAATATCCAAAAGTCTACAGCAAGGTAATACACCCCATAGCAAAAAAACAAATAACCTGACTTTTTAAATGGTCGAAACAAATTACTTGATTTCTCCAAAGAAGACACACAAATGGCCAACAGCATCAGGTATATGAAAAGTTGTTCAACATCACTAGTCATCAGAGAAGTGCAAATCAAAAGCACAATGAGATATTACTGAATCCCTGTTACAAGGGTTATTATGAAGAAGACAAAGATACCATAGCTTGTGTTGCCAAGAATGTCAAAAAATCAGAACCCTTGTACATTGTTGGTGGGGATATAAATTGGTGTGGTCACTATGGAAATGGTATAGAAGTTCCCCCCACCCAAAAAAAAATAGGAAAATTATTACATGATCCAGCAATCTCACTTCTGAGTATATACCTATGGAATTGAAATAAGAATCTCCAAAAGATACCTGCATTCCTTTGTTCATTATACCATTACTCATAATAACCAAGACATTGGAGATTAAATGTCCATTGACAGATGAACAGCTAATGAAAATATGGCATATCCATACAATGAAATATTTTTCAGTCTTAAAAAAAATCCTGCAATTTGCAACAACATGGATTCAACTGGAGGACAATATGCCAAGTGAAATAAGCCAGATAAAGAAAGATAAATACTGTAAGATACCACTTACATGAGAAATCTGAAATAGTCAAACTCATGAAAGCAGACAGTAGAATAGAAGTTTCCTGGGCATAAAGGGAGGGAAAAACCGGGAGGTTTTCTTTTTTAAAGCATGCTTTAGTATAGCATAAATGATTATTATTTTTATTGGTACAAAGTCGACAAGAATTTAAGTAAGATGCTAAAGAAATGTCCCTTCTCAAGCATGGCTGATTTCGAAATGTGGCCACAAATTTCTTTTATCCTTTTATGCAATGTAACACTGACTGCTTTCCTAGTAGGAGGCTATTTCTGTGCCCTTTGAAATGTCGAACCCTGTTAAATATGATCTGGCTCTGTGACATGTTTGGACCAGTAGTCTAGATCAGGTGTCCCCAAACTTTTTACACAGGGGGCCAGTTCACTGTCCCTCAGACTGTTGGAGGGCCGCCACGTACTGTGCTCCTCTCACTGACCACCAATGAAAGAGGTGCCCCTTCCTGCAGTGTGGTGGGGGGGCCGGATAAATGGCCTCAGGAGACCGCATGCGGCCCGCGGGCCATAGTTTGGGGACGCCTGGTCTAGATGATTTGCAATTTCTAAAGATGCCCTGGAGAGAGCTTGCAGCTTTCATTCACAATCTCTTAAAACCCAACTGTCATGTATGGAAGCCTGAGCTAGCCATGTGGACAGGTTGCATGCAGAATCAAGGTGATACAGTTTGGACATCTGTCCTTGCCCAAATGGAACATGGTGGGAGGTGTCTGGGTCATTGGGGAAGATCCCTCAAATACTGGTGCTGTCCTTGGGACACTGAGTGAGTTCTTGCCAGATCTGGTTGTTTAAGCCTACAGCACCTCCCACCTGCCCCCTCCCACTATCTTTTCTCCCTCTTCTACCCTGTGATGTGAATGTTCCCCCTTCACCTTGCGCCATGGATTGTAAGCTATCTGAGGCCTCACCAGAGGAGATGCCAGTGCCATGTTTTCTATACACCCTGCAAAACCATGAGCCAATTAAACATTTTTTCTTTACAAATTATCCATTCTCAGTTATTTCATTATAGCAATAGAAGAATAACCCAAAACACAAGGCATCTAAGCCAATAGCCCCAAAGAACTGCTAGACATGTAAGTGAGGTCATTAGACACCTTTCAGACAACCTGCCAATAGACTAGTCAAGAAAATATGTATTTAAGGGTCCATGATGCTTTTTAAAATAGGTCATTTCTCACTGTTTCCTTCTAGCCAATTTATCAAAATTTATTATACACAATATAATTAAAAGTTGTTGAATTAGATTCATACAATAATGAAATCTTAGAATTTGAAGTAACCCAAAAAAATTATGTGTATAGGGTGACTAAATCTCTTGGCATGTCTTCTATCCTCACAACGTTACGTATCTTCTCCCTTTCTCTCATCTTAAATAAATTTCATTTTGGGAGAATCCAAACTATGAAGAAATCTCATCTATAATATCTCAGGTAAACTCTGCTTGAATATTTCCAGCCTCAAGTTGATCGTGGCTTCAGAAGCCATTCCACTGTGGAGTAGGTGCTCCAATTGATTTTAATTTACTTAAAATCACAATCCTCATTTCTCCCACTTACCGGTTTCTGATACTTGAAGGCAACTAACTAACTTCTCTGACATCACTAAACTCAGTCTCACATAAGAATACACAAATACATACAAAGCCAGTTTTCTTCTTAGTTAACAATCCTAAATCCTATAAAATTTCTCCCCATGTCAGAATTAACCCCACTCCCCTTAGTTATTTTTGCCATCCTCTTCTCTGAAAATAAGATTGTAGTAAGACTTGAGAGTCAACCTTTGTATAGAGATTGTGGGTCCCTTCTCTGCCATTCATTCATTAACCAGAAATTTCCCATTTCATGGAATTTTTAGCAAAACCTTCCAATGCCTTGGCAAGGACATTCCAGTGTCATGGATTGTGTTTATAGGAATACTAAGCAGAAAATTTGTATCTGTGGAGAATGGCATAAAAGAAAATGAGTTTATTTAGTAATTAAAGCAGCAAAACTGTATCTGGGGCTTGGAAATAATTTTTTTGGTGCAATGAAACTTACTGAGACTTCGAAAGAGTGTGTAATACAACATGATTCTGTAGTAAGGGACATTGGCTTCACAGTCTAATAGAACTGAATTTAATCCGTGTCCTACTCTCCATTTGTTCTTGTATGGGTTCTTTAATTTCACTGAGAGATATGTCTGTTCATTTTACAGACCCATCTATAAAATGCAGATTTTGATAATATTGATCATGCATGGTTGTAGGCTTAGCACGTTGTGTGGCACTTAACAATTTTTTAAAGAATGCTTATCTTTATTATTTGGAATTAGAACTGGAAACAAATTGTAAGCATTATCTAATAGCTCCTATAATTCCTATAAGTTCCTTAACCTCTTTGAATGTCAGTTCTTTATTTGTATAACCCAATTAATACAACTTACATCATAGGAATGTGGACGATTTAATTAAGGGATTCAAAGGTTGACAAAGCAGACAAAGCATAGAAAAGTTACATAAACTAGGAAAATAAGTAACTTTGACATCAGTCAATGACCGATAGAGCCCTTGTTCTCAAGGATTGTGTCTCAGACAAGTAAATTATCATTTTTATAAGGGCTATACTGGGGAAGAATGGAGTGTTTTGGGAGCCTAGAGAGGGAAATGATCAAGCAAGATTTCCCAGGGGAAATGGTGCCTAAATTTATATGAAAAAGATGGGTCAATGAAAACCAGATGAAGGGAAGTGGTGGGGCATGAAGAACAGAAAGTAATAGCACAGGAGTGAAAGAAGGCTTGGAACCAGAGAAAGCCTAGCAAGTTTGAGAATTAAAAGCAGTCCAATACGTCTAGGGCTAAAAGTATGTATCAGACACTAGGTGAAGCCCCTTAAAATGATTATCAAAATTGATCTTTCTATAGCCCTATGAATTAAAGTTATAATCTCCCCTTCAAGAATGAGAAAACTAAGCCAGGCACAGTGGCTCATGCCTGTAACCCCAGCACTTTGGGAGGCCAAGGTGGACAGATCACGAGGTCCAAAGTTCAAGACCAGCCTGGCCAACATGGTAAAATCCCATCTCTATTAAAAATACAAAAATTAGCTGGGTGATGTGTCAAGCACCTGAAATCCCAGCTACTTGGCAGCACTTTGGGAGACTGAGGTGTGTGGATAACAAGGTCAAAAATAGCTTGAGAACAGCATGAACCTGGTTCAAGCAGAGGTTGCAGTGAGCTGAAACTGTACTCCAGCCTGGGCGACAGAGTGATACTCCATCTCCAAAATAAAAAATAAAAATAATAATTAAAAAAAAAAGAATGAGAAAAACTGAATGCCAGCTAAAAGTCATTACTTAAGTAAAGTAAAAGAAATAAAGAAATATAAGAAAGAGCCGGAATTAGAATTAAATTCTTCTACTGCCAAAGCCAATGTTTTTTTCACTGTCCAAGAGAAAAACAGAGCTTAAAAAGAGGGAAAAAATTGGAGGAGCCAGTAATCCTAACTCCAAGGTTTCCAACCGTTAATCCTGAGAGCCAGAGTGGGCAGGTGACCATGGGCCCCTGATACATGCTTATTGAAGCTGGAGGGATGGAGGAAGGGGTAGCCAGTGTGGCCTCCCCAAGAGATTATCCAAAGCTTAATCCTTCTGGGAGATAGCAATAGTCTTTGGCAAGCATGATTTTCAGATGGTTCAGATGCTTAGGAAACTCTAAAGAAGCTGTGAGGAGGATGGAACAGGCAGGCCTCCCAGTGAGAAACATGTCTTTAGACAGGATCATAATCATTTAGACCTGATCTGCAACTGCAGTCTCACTGGGAATTTGTGTCCCACCGTGAGCGATTACAGCTTTCTGTAAGCACAAGTAGCCTTCCTGATAAAATTCAGCTCCAAGGAATTAAGGAAGAAGCCCTCATTTGGTTATTTTTCAAGGCCCTTCCTATCTCAGGCCAGCAGCTTTATTGTTCTGTGGCTGCTTCAAATGACCTTCTCTGGAAAGACCAGCACATTCTCTCCCTGTCCCTTATCGGCCTCTCCCAGACTGGCTCATTTGCTTAATGGCATCTCCACAAAAACAGTAGAAAGCTCCAAATATGAGCTGAGCAACTTCTCACTTTTGGCCAGCTGCAATAATTCCCCTGGCCTCTGTGCTGGAGGCTCAGAACTCACCGAATATCCCTGCTTTCCTACTTTTGACCTTGCTGCAGTCAATGCAGACATGAGAATCTGCTGGGACTTGACCTTCAAGACCCACTGGGTTCTCCAACATGTCATGTTCTCCAATATTCATGAGCTGGCAATGCACCTAGTTATCATGGGCTATTTGATGTTTCATTTTTGTGTCTGGACCATAAGCAGAGATCAGAGGTGGATAGAGACAATATTGTGTGATGGGTAATAGTTTTCTGGTCAGATAGATTTAAGAACTCTTATACCTAGATGTTTGACCTTATATGATATTTAGATTTTCAAAGTTTCATTCTCATTCAAAAAACAGTTATACCCACTGACTTTAACTCTGTTCACTCTCCTTGGCCATACCAGCCTACTTACCTTTCCTTGATAGGGACAAAGATGGCACTGCCTCAGGGCCTTTGCAATTGCACCTCCCTTGGTCTGATATGCATTTAGGTCTTCTCAAATGTCAGCTGATCGGAGAGGTCTTCTCTAGTATAAAAAGCAACTCTGCCTCTCCTGTAATTTGCTAAGCCCTTAAACAACGTTTTTCACCATACCACCTATTGCAAGCTGCTATACTCTTATATTTTAAATTTGTTTCATTTTTTGGCAACCCTACAACATAAGCTTTATGTGGACTGGGAATAAATTTCTCCCTTTTTTCCAGTTCTATCAAATTACACTTTACATAAAATTATAACGCATTTGCTCATTTTATAGTTTCATGAGGTTTTGAAAAATAAATATACTGTGAATCAGATACAGAATTTTTTTGGTCATCCCCCAAAAGTTCTCTGTGGCCCACTCCTCATCCTACACAATACATTGATCTGCTTTCTATAACTATAAATTCATTTTCCTCTTCTCAAATTCATAAAAATTACACAAAAAGTATATTTTGTGTCTGGCTCCTTTCATTCAATATATTTTCAAGATCTATTCAAGTCCTTCTGATGAAGAGTTGTTTCTTTTTATTAGTAAATAATATTCAATTGTGATGAATATGCCACAATTAATTTATTAATCTGCTGATGAACATTTAGGTTGTTTCTAGGTTGGGGCTACTATAAATAAAGCCGCTATGAACATTGTGTACAAGTCTTTTTGTGAATATATATTTTCATTTTTATTAGATAAACACCTAGGAGAAATGTTACTAGGTAATAGGTTAAGTGTATGTTTAACTTATTTCTAAATCGCTATTATTTTGCTGATATATCCCTTCTATTTAGAACAGTGCCTAGCATGTTCTAGGCATTCAATAACTATTCATCAATTGAATAACCTTAGCAATTAACCGTAAGAGTAGATGTAAAAACTGATCACTCTGCAGCCCGAGTTAGAGCTTTGTTCACTGCTCCAAACTGATAGATGGGGGGAAATTACTGATGTGTCGTCTCCATCTCTGACTTGGGTGGGCAATGCCTATGTGAGCAGCCCCTATGAAGGGGCTGAAACCATTCATGATACAGCATGAGTGGAAACAATCCTGACACCCTGACACGAGGCAATGTTTCCCTGGCCTTTATATTTAACAGAACTTGCCTGGCTGTTTCCTTGCCACCAGGGAGCTGCTGTTAGAATCCCCAGAGTTCTTCCTCTCCAGACTCTCGCAATCCCATTATCCTCCTGCCCGGAGAGACAAGCTCGTCTGACAACGCTGCCAGCACAGAGACTCATGTGGATGTATTAAATTCACCACCTGGTGACTATAATTAAAATTCCTCTCCTTTGATTTATTTTGGTTGGGGGAAAGAAATCATTTACGTTCTTGGAGGTACAGATAAGAGATGATATATGTCCCATCTATTTCTATGATAGTAACACTTCCTGCCGCTAACACAGATGGAAACGCAACTTCAATCACATCCACACTTGACTACCTGTAGCGGAGGAAAGACGAGGTGGTAAAGGAAAAAAAAAAAAAAGAAGAAGAAGAAAAGAGAAGGAGTCTAGAGGAGTAAGGTAATGAGAAACATACATGATATTTCTGGGAAAGAGATGTAAACCAAAGAAAGACGTACATCTGCTTGATACACAGAATCATCTTTTCCAACTGAGAATGCAGCCCCTCTTTTCAATCAGTTGTGGAGTCAGATATCACCTTGAAATCCAGGAGTTTTTAATCCTGATATCTGGAGGTATACTTGTAGGGGATTTAGGAACTTCCAGACACTGAAGAGGGCAGAAAAGGTACCTAACTTTCCTCGATCTCTCAAAGGGGTCTAACGACTACAAAGACATTAACTAACAGACCCAATCAAACCCCCAAATTTTAAGTCGAAGATACTTAAATCCAGAGAGATAAGGAACTTACCCAAATACATACTGCTGATTTATGTCACAGTTAAAACTAGCACCCAAGTTTCCTGACTCTCCTGTTTGGTCCATTTCATCTTAGTGCTTGTCTGCACACCTGTTGGAGGCTCTCTGATTTGCTTTATATTCGAATCAGGCCCCCATAACAACTCCTGGAGGTGGGCAAGGCAGGTGTAACTAATGCCTTTTGATAGAAGAGTAAAAGGAGCTCAGAGCAACTCAGGCTACTCACTTATTCAAGATGTACTTAGTAGCCTTGAATTGGTGTGGCTTCAAGAATCATGATTCTGACGTCTCCTTCGATCAACAACAGATCCTTATACCCTCACGTCTGCTCCCCATCTCCAGGCATGCACAGGTGTGGGTGTGGCTTCAGAGTATTTGGCCAATCAGAATATGTCACTCTCCTGGTGATTTTGATTGGCCCAAGGTGTGAGCACATCGTCCAGGCTGAGCCAATCAGAAACCTCGTCTGGATTTTGTTTTTAAACTGAAATTGGAAGTGTGTTCTTGATCTCTGGCAAATGACAGAGGAAGTAACACTAGTTGGAATGATTGCTGGATAGAGAGGGCTAGAAGGATAAGGCTGGCACAGCATGAAGAAAAAAAATAAAACAGTGTCTTATCATAAATTCTTTGGTCTTTTTTCCCCAAAGCTCACTTTTCATCACTTCCTGATCTATGCAATATCATAGTATGCTCCTAATAATTATTTTTTTGGGAGGTGGTGAAGTAGAGAAAAATGTTTGGATAAACTACATCCAGGGAGATATACTATTTGCACCTGAGTTCTACCTAACAGAATGCCTAAGTATTAGTCAGCTGGTTAAGCCCAGGCCATCTCCCTTGGGCTTGTTCTCTTTGAAAAAGCCTTCAGTGTTAAACAACCACTTACACACCTTCATTGTAGCAGGAAGCAGGAAAATGCCTGGGGGAACTGGTTTACCACTAAATGCAGGACCCCGAAGAAGAGCGGCTCTCTCTTCCCTCTAATCTCAAAGTTAAGAGGAGGATTTCTCATTCCTTTTCTCTCTTTCTCTCTCACTTCCTTTCTCCTTATGCTGGCTCCCTGGAATCTTTTACTATCCGTGGAGTTCTGATGCCCCCTGCTGCTGGCTGCTGGCTGCTAACTGCAGAAAACAGGTTTCCCTGGCAGGCTCTGTGTTGGTTGTGCTAGCTCTTCTGCCTCTCGTTATGTTTCTCTTATGTGATCTAAGACTGTGGCTCTGTTTTCTCACCATCTTTCTGTGCCACTTGTATCTTCCCCCCACAGCCCCGTCTCAACATGTTTCTCATCACCTTTTTCCTCTTTCAATTTCAGTTTTTGACTTTTTCTCTCTGCCTCCATCTGTATCTCAGTCCATCTCTCCGAATTCCTGGTTCCTGCATCTTGATCTGTGTCACTAACTCAGCTTCTGTTGCACATGCTCACCCACTCATCAGTAGAATGTTTTTGCTTTTTCTTTTTTTTCTTTTTTTTTTTTTTTTTCTCACAGAGAGACTCGCCACACGTTTCTCTCATTGTCGTAAGAAAATTTAACAAGCAGGTGTTTGGCCTTACTGAAGAGACAGGGTGGCTAGCTCTTTGCACAGAAAGTTCTTCTAACTAAAAAATAAAGCATTTTTCCAGTGTTCTAGAAAATTAGATTTCTTCCACAGTTTTTTGTAATATATGGCAATTGTTTTTTGGTTTTTTTTTTCTTTCTGAGCTCTAGGATTTTAAAATTGATACCAGGTAGGAACTAGAAATGGGGAGGAGGTGAGTATCGGAAAGCTCTGGGCATGTTCTAGATTGGAGAAGGTTGTTACAGAAGTTATGGTTCCAGGGCTCCCGGTGAGAGGGCAGTGCTCGTCACATCGGTGCCTGAGCTGCTCTGCACATGCAGTGTCGGTTCAGCAGGTCCTGTTGATGGATCGAGTCTTTGGCTAATAGGACTAATATTCTAAGAACCCCACTGGCCTGGGTTTGTTTTTCTGCCAAAGGGAGCTATCATTAGCATTTGAGACAAATACCCAGACAACATCTCCAAAGTGTATCTCCATCCATCTGGGTTCACAGGAGGGAGGTCGTATGCTGGCTTATGGAAAGCATATGACTTACACTAGTGCCTGTGGCTCTCCAAAGGAGAATGCAGCTTGGGGGTAGCATGAAAGGGTGTGTACTAAACATCTCCAGGTCAGGTGCACCGCATACATGATTCCACTGTCACACAAGCATCCTGCAAAGCATTGTTTTCTGAATTAAAAAACAAAACAAAACTGAGCTTCAAAGAGGTTAGGTACATTCATAGCCAGTAAGTAGCAAGGTTGAAATCTCAGTCTTTCAGGTGCAAAACCATCAGGAATATAAATCAAAAGCACAGGTTAGGTCATAAGGAGACCTTGGACTAGACTCCTTACTTCCCTGGGCTCAAGTTTCTCCATAAAGGTGATGATGAACTCATCTCTTGATATCCTAGGGCAGGCGTCCCCAAACTACGGCCTGCGGGCGGCATGCGGCCCCCTGAGGCCATTTATCCAGCCCCCTGCCGCACTTCAGGAAGGGGCACCTCTTTCATTGGTGGTCAGTGAGAGGAGCACAGTACGTGGCGGCCCTCCAACGGTCTGAGGGACAGTGAACTGGTCCCCTGTGTAAAAAGTTTGGAGACGCCTGTCCTAGGGTCTCTCTAAGCTGTAACATTAAAGTCTGTCACTCTGTCTATTACTCACTACTTTCCCTGACATCTTTCCAATTTCTTCTGCTGTTTAATTTATGAGAACATGTAAGTGTCCATAAATTGTACATTAGTGGGTTTCTCTGAAGGCAAAGATTATGTCATCATCAAGCTTTGATTTCTCACAATGTTTAACACCTTGCTGTTCTAAATGTAGCAGACACTAAGTTTTTGTTTTTGTCTTCTGAAAGCAGAAGGAGTGGGAAGAAACAATTCAAGTATGGAAGCTAGAGAGAAAATGCAAAAGACAGGAAGAAAGGAAGGAAGGGGAAACATTAAAATGAGTTTTATTACATCACAAGACTCATTTAAGACATGACAGGGGCCTCATTATTTGTTCACTTTTTGCCTTTAAGTGCTGATTCCTAAAAAGGGCCAAAAATATTAAAACATGAAGAATTAGGAGCCTACCGAATATCAAATTGGGGAAGAAAATGTCAAATCTTTCGAATTAGAAAGAAATCCAGGAAGAAGTCAGCACTTGTCCTGAAGGGTTACATCTTTGAAATCACCTTTGTAGGTGTACATTTATCCAACAAAGCAAGATGCCTCTGGAGTGCAAACATGCTTTTCCCAGCTTCAGGGAAACCACGCAGCATGCCACAGCCCCTGGAGGTGCCTGTCCCCGCCATTATCACTGCCTCCACGCAGAGCAGCCTCTCCGGGACAGATGCTAACAATCGATAGCAGACACATCACACTTAAATCCATCAATGAAAAGACTGTTACAATAACAGCAGTGATTTTAGGTGGCTACTGATTTCTTTGGGGCCTCCCAAACCCAAAGGTAAGAAATAGTAACAGGTCATTTTTCATCAAGACAGAAAACTCAGAAGGATGATTGGAGCAGAGGTGCTTCGCATGAACTGTGCTGCCTATGGGAGCACTGCAAAGAAAAGGCAAAATCCCACCTCCTGAAGGCTCCTGTGTTTAGGCTGGTGAAAAAAGCAATAGGAATCCTCACAACACAATAGTCAAGACAGCACCAGGTCATCCCACGTTGATGGGCAAACCCATCGCTGTTATTTTAACTAAGTCCACAAACAAGGTTGTGTGAATAGTGAAAGGATAACTATTATCCCACTTCACAGATAGATAAACAGAGACTCATGGGAGAAAGTGGCAGAACTAAGGGCTAGAACACAGAGCTTCTTCCTCTTAATCCAGTATTTTTTTTTAATGTGCTTTTTTTCTCCCTTGAATTGAACAGCAAGGAGACAATCCCGTGATTTAGATCTAAATGTTAATGGAGTTAAACCAAATTGTGTTTTAGAAGACTATTTAATGACCTGGGGAAATGTTTACAATACAAAGTGATAACTATGTGTGCACATGAGTGTTATAATTATGATGGTGTAAAAATTTTATATAGACATATACACACATTGTAGATCAACCAGAAAGTATCTCTGGATATAATGAATGACAGTGACTTATTCCTTAGGCTTTCTTCTATGTTATACATTTCTTACATTCTGCACATATTTCTAATGTCTCTAAAAGTTGAGTTGAATATATAATTTGGATTAATAATGCATATGTGTACACCCACCCACATACAAGTCAAAATTAGATCATCTCAAGGGAAAACTGTTTCCTTACTTTTTCTCTTGCTTTCTCTTATCGAGGACATAAAACCAATCAGTGATCAAATCCAAAGTCTATGCTGGACAACCAACCTTACAACCTAAGTCAAAGGCTTCATCTCTCTGAGGTCACATTCTTCATCTACCAAAAAAGAGACATATTCCTATTTATTGACTAATACGGTTTTTGAAAAAAATAAACGGAGAATCAACATTTTGTACCATGGGTCCAGATGTACAGGCAGACAGGAAGCCAATATGTGATGAGAGGGGGATCCTTGCTCTTGGAACCACAAATTTATTCAGAATGTCTTCCTGTCTTTACCAAGCTGTAGGCTGAAGCAGCCCCCGTGATTATCTCTTCCTAATCAAATGGGTGCCTATCTAGGGAGGCAGACGTAGCTCTGGTGGAGGGAGTGGGAGCCTCTAATTGCAGGGTCTGTATGAGAGGAGATTCCCCAGAGGTAGAGAAACAGACAGTGGAGGAGACACCACAAGCTCTTTCCTCAAGCAGAAAAAGACAAAAAAGCCTTGGGAAGAGGCTGCCTTATTTCTGGCCCTCGGGGTCTTTGTAGGTGGGAAAGGAAGTTAAACTGGGACTGGGTGACGAGGGGTTGAATGAAATTTAAGGTAACTTTACTGAACAGCTACTTTCTGCAAGGCGTTATGGGACTGGAAAGGGGGAAAATGCAACAGCAAAGAGTTCAGAAATAAGATTCTTCTAGTACCTAGTGTGTGTCAGGAAGTCTGTTAGGGTCTTGGTTTAAATGATCAAGTTGAATCTTGAAAAATAATGTGTGAGGTAGCGATTAAATAGGCAGTATCAGGCACACATTAAAAAGAGCCTCCTAGAATAACTGCAGGTCTGCAAACATACCTTGCTTGCCTGCACTTGGCTTTCTTTTCAACTTGGCTTCCTTACAACATCAGTATTTTTCCTTTTACCTAGGATGCTCTTCCCACCCTCCCCGCTTCAGCAACTCCTTCGGGAATTAGTTCAGCCGCCACTTCCTCTTAGAAACCTTCTTGTACCCCTCTACTCTCAAGCTAGTTGAAATTCTAAACTTCTATTGCACTCTGCATGATTTTTTAAATTATGTGTTTGCTTGTCTGCACCCCCCACTACATGGCACATGTTATTTTGTGGGTTTCGTTGCTGTTGTTGTTGTTTCGTTTGTTATCCCCTACCTTTAGAATCTCCGGAGCCTAATAGAGTGCACAGAGAAAAGAAAGTGTTCCATAAATGTGTGTACTCTAAATAAGAAACTGGCCAGGCAGGATAGCTCACACCTATAATCCCAGCATTTTGGGAGGCCAAGGTGGGTGGATCACCTGAGGTCAGGAGTTTGAGACCAGCCTGACCAATAAGGTAAAACCTCATCCCTACTAAAATTACAAAAATTAGATGGGTGTGGTGGTGGGCAACTGTAATCCCAGCTATTTTGGGGAGGCTGAAGCCGGAGAATCCCTTGAATCCAGCAGGTGGAGGTTGTAATGAGCCAAGATCATACCACTGCACTCCAGCCTGGGGAACACAGTGAGACTCCACCTCAAAAAACAAAACAAACAAACACACAAAACAAAACAAAAAAAAAAACACTGGATGAAGTCATGGAAAGAAAGCCAAGGATATATGGATAAATAAATGAATGAGTAAATAAATGATGTGTAAATAAATACATCAGTGAAAGAAAATATGACTGTTTCTAATACAGCTCTGAATCTTATAGATACAGAAAGTCAAAGGAAATAAAAACCATGGGAACTGAGCAGAGATGGCAAAAACATACAGGTCACAAAGACCAACATCAAAATAATGCCTCATCCAGGAAAACATGGCTATTTTTAGCCTGCAATTTCCCAAAAACAGTATCATATTTCTTGCAATTGACCTGTACATTTTAAAAATTCCCAGTCATCCTGCCAATTTTGTATCTGGTGCATCCTTTGGGGGTCATGTAAAAGCTCAAGGCCCCCAGATTTGGAAGGGGGCAAATAACCTTCTGAATCAAGTTGTGCAAGCATGTGGCTTTCCAGCTGATTCTGATCATTGGTCTCATTTACGATCAGTAATGGAATTCTTGTTCCATCAGTTAATAAGGTTACTTTAAAAACTAGATAAAATTTTTGTACCAAAGGAAAGGATATACTAAAGACAGTCTTCTATACCTCCATGAAATTTAGCATTTTTTGGTTTCACAGTTATATAGCCACCAACCATGAAACCATATTTCATTTTTTAAAAATGTCT
Organism: Saimiri boliviensis; assembly: GCF_048565385.1. NCBI lineage: Eukaryota > Metazoa > Chordata > Mammalia > Primates > Cebidae > Saimiri > Saimiri boliviensis. The sequence goes on along the minus strand of NC_133450.1, from coordinate 210,501,681 downwards.
TGCCATTGACAAAGAGATTTAAAGATATCATGTGCACATTCTAATGTAATCTTCACGACACCCTTAGTGCAGTGGGTATGATGATCTTCCTTTGAGAGATGAAGCAACTTAGGTTCAATGAGATGACTTACTTTTCTTTTGTCTTAGCTCCTGAGACCCTTTGTGGATCCTCTTTCCTTTCCAATTATCTTTTCTCCCATAGTAGAGACATGCTTACACATATGTGGTCCTTCTCTCCTTCTACACATAGAAAGACTATTCTTCCTGGTCCCTTCTATTTAGGAAGGGCCATGTTACTAATTCTCATCAATGAGCTGTCAGAAGAAGCACATGTCATCTGAGGATTTAAAGCATTTCCCTGCTGATGCAAGAGCCTCCAATACCCACTTCCACTCTCAAGGTCACACGTACCCTTCCTCCTCTATTGGAGTCTCATGTTGAGAAAGTGTAGCCACAAAACCAAGGCTGCCTGGATAGCTGAGCTATGACCCTGAAGAGGGAAACAGATTTGACATGAATGAGAATTAAGCTTTTATGGTGTTAATCTGAAGACCTTTGGATGTTACCTAGTAGTGCAATGTATCCCATTCTTACCTGACAAATGTAGATGCTCCTACAAACAATTGCAAACCTACTTTTCAGCCTCTGAAGCCCCCATCACTTAGGGTTTCTGCGTCCACACTCTCCAGAGGTTTTTCCAGTTCTTGTTACTTTGTGCTCCCCTAGCGGTTCCCTACAGAGCGTTAATCGTGGCTCTATAATCATCTTTGGAAGTGCACTTAAAATTTAGTTCCTGATCAGTACTCCTCCCCTCAATGCCTCAATTATTCTCCTCTCCCCTGTGTCACTCAAATAAACAAGCTGGGCTATCCCCAGGTTGCTGTACTTGCCAGCTTCCTATCCATTTCACTCCAGACCCACTGACCTAGCAATTACAGAAAAGACTGGAATCAGAAGACCTGTTGCAAATTTGAAGATTTTTGGAGCTGAAAGAAGTCATCCAGTGGTAGAATTAGGAAAACAGGGGATGGAATTTGTCCACGCCAATGCTTGCAAACCATCTGCAGCAGAGTGGGAAGGTGACACTCGTTTCCCACAGAACCACCTCTAGCGGCAGGGCGTTCGCCAGCTCGCAAAGCATTTCTTCCATCTTTGAACAATCCGACTCTAGATAATTATTTGTCTCAGGTCCCTGACTGTACTACTTGAGGGTCAAACAGAGAAATCCATTCTTTTCCCCCATAACAAATCTTTAAGAATTTAAAAACAGTTGCCAGGTCTTCCTCAATCTGCCACTGTTATCTCCCCTTTCAGCTTAAGTCTTCTCAATTTTAACATAAGAAAAATAATTATTAAAGTGAAAAACACGTACCAAGAATGCACAGCTAGTCACTGAAGTTCCTTGCTCCCAATCCAGTGCTCGTTATATTTATTTATTCATCTTTTTACTCAGTAAATATTTTATAAGCATATAATATATACACAACGGTAACACAGGCTTACAATTTAAACGTGATTCAACTCCTGCCACAGGAGGGCAAAAATTTTAGTAAAATGTAAGATGTGTGGACAGGTAGCTCCTGTAGTTAGAAGAAAATGTTAAAAAAAAAAAAAAAGTATTCATTAAATGCTTTCTAAATGTCAAGCACTACCAGGTGCTTCAAAATATCATTTCATTTAATTTTTCAACCACGGTCTAAGGTTGACAGTATCATACCATTTTGCTCATTTAAGAACTGAAACACTGGTCTAGATTTTTTTTTATTGCTGCATAAAAGACCACCTAATCATAGTGGTATAAAACCATTTGATCATCCTCATAGATTCTGTGGGCCCAAGAATTAGAACAGGATACCACAGAAGTAGATTATTTATGCTCCAAGTTACCTGGGGCAGTGGGGATGTCTCAAATGTCAGAGGCTGAAATCAACAAGAGATTTCTTTATGTACAGGTCTGGAACCTGAGGTGAGTTGACGTTTGGGCTCAGCTGAGAAAGCCCGTCAGAGCCACCTACCTATGTAGAGGTCTCTCTATATGCCTTAGCTTTCTGGTGGCAGCTAGGTTCTTCTGACAGTATCTGAAGTTATGCAATCCCACTTCCATTATAGTCTAATTGGTTAAGGTACCTATAAGAAAAACATGGATTAACTTAGAAATTAGACTCCAAGCTGGGCACAGTGGCTCATGCCTATAATTCTAGCACTTCAATCACCTGAGGTCAGGAGTTCAAGACCAACCTGGCCATCACGGCGAAATCCCATCTCTACTAAAAATACGAAAATTAGCCAGGCATGTTGGTGGGCCTCTGTAATTCCAGCTGCTCAGGAGGCTGAGGCAGGAGAATTGCTTGAACCCAGGAGGCACGGAGGTTGCAGTGAGCCGAGATTGTGCCACTGCACTCCAGCCTGGGTGAAAGAGCAAGACTCTGTCTCAGAAAGAAAGAAAGAAAGAAATTAGACTCCAGTCCATAATGAGGAAGTAAAAAGGTCGCACTGCAGAAGAAGCTGTGGTACCGGCCATATCACTGCAGCAAACACTGAAGGCTTAGGATCTGCAGCTGATGTCTATTAAAGCAGGTTAAGAATCCAGTCCACTTTGGCACCAAGAGATTTTTCTATGAAATTTCCGAAGATGGGTAGATCATTTTGTTACTCAAGAAGGCTCCATGGAGGAGGTACCACTTGGAGTGAGCTTTGAAGCAGGGGAGAGATTTGCATGTGGAGGCACTCTACATATGGGGAAAAGTGTGACTAAATCATGGAGGCAGCATTGTGATCTTCCTTCACTTTCTTCAGGCTATTTTCTATTCCAAATAAAGAAACGTAGATAATTATCCCCTCCCAACAGTAAACAGAAGCACCAGGCATAAGGAAGTTCTTGTGACTAAAAGCTGGCATTTTTGCCAGATGGCAATTTTTGCTGGGTGACTATTGTGCATGACATAGGCCACTGAGCTTGTGACACAGCCTGGCAACAGGCAGACAGAGAGGACTGGGCTGAATGAAAGAAGAAGGAAGAAAATCTCACTTTGGGAGACCAAGAGTGGGCTGAAATCATCCATGATGAGGCAGAGTGTGATGGCAGCTAGAACCCATTGCCCATGAACTCTTGGGTAACCAAAATTCGCTCAAAGAGCATTTGGAATAAAAATTTCAGATGTTGGCAACAGTGCACCCCATACAGAGAGAGTCAGGCAAAAGGCAGGTTCAAGACCAAATCAAAGGAAAAGAGGCCTTCATGGGGATTTTATGAGCTACTTTGCACGGTGCTATTCTACAAAGAATAGCTTTTTCCATTGCATATTTTAAACAAGTTGTTATTAGTGTATAAGAAAGCTGTGATTTCAGTACCCATATTTTTGAAAATGGTAATAACACAGAAAAAAAAACCCACGAGCACAATAATCCCAACAATTTTCAGTGTCCTCTATGATCAATTTCATCACCTACCTAAGAGATTTCCACCGCCATGGACACTTACACCATAACCTATTCCATTTTATATTTATTTCATTACTTGTTTGTTAACTATCACCCCCATGAGAATACAAGTTTCATACAGAAAGTCACTTAGTTATGTGTCCTCAGCATCAAGATAGTCACTTAATGTCAAGGTCATGCTTGCATATGGTGGTCACTTAATATTTGTTAAGTAATTCAGGCCCTAGGGATAGGAGAGAAGTACTGACAAGCTTACTTCTACAAGCTTTTTCTTTGTTATGGACGGGAATATCTGACCCTGTAATATCATCAATGGGTAAAGGTTGGTTTTCTTGCCATATACACCACTATTCCAAATTCTGTGTGGGAAACGTGACTTCAGACAGATTTGAGATGCAATCTCCGGTCTTCTACTTAGTAGTTGTATGACCTTGGCCTGCCACTTAGCTTTCCTGAGTATTAATTTCCTTGTTTGGGAAAAAAAATTATCAGAAAGCTAATATGAGGATCAAACCATGAAGGTATTTGCAGATGATGACGCAGTAAGGGCCTCAGTCATCCGACTGGACAAAGCAGAGGTTATTTGCTGCCAAGCTTGGACAAGGGGAGGAGAAGAACAAGGAAACTTACAAAAGGAAGCAAAGGGAAAGTAAAGAAAAGCCAGTGCGGTGGCTCACACCTGTAATCCCAGCACTATGGTGAAACCTCGTCTCTACTAAAAATACAAAAATTAGCTGGGCATGGCAGCATGTGCCTCTCAACCCATCTACTTAGAAGGCTGAGGCAGGAGAAATGCTTGAACCGGGACCTGGGAGGTGGAGATTCCAGTGTCCAGCCTGGGCTACAGAGCGAGATTCTGTCTCAAAAAGAAAGGAGGAGGAGGAGGAGGAGAAGGAGGAAGAGGAGGGAGAGGAGGAGGAGGAGGGGGAGGGAACAAACAAGATGAACAGGAACAAGAGGAGGAGAAGGACAGGTGAGAGGAAAAAGAGACACATATTTTTTTAAAAAGGCCAAGTGTAGTGGCCAAGATTTGCAAGGCCAACAGGAGAATTGTATGAGGCCAGGAGTTCAAGACTAACCTGGGCAACATAGGAAGGCCCTGTCACTACCAAAGTTTTTCTTTAATTAACCAGGTGTGGTGTGTGATTGTGGTCCTACCTGCTTAGGAGGCTAAGATAGGAGAATGGCTTGAGCCCCCCGGAGTTTGAGTTTACAGTGAGCTATTATTATGCCATGATAGTCCAGCCCGGGTGATGAAGAGAGACACTGCCTCTAAAACAAAGAAGAAAATGAGATTAGAAAAGAACTAAGTAGAAAGAGGATGAGTGGTCAAAAGTAAGGAGATAAGGAAAAGAGGGAGACAAGAAGGAGGGGAGAAGAGGGCAAAGTTGGGGAGTGTGAGGTAGGAAGAGAAAAAGGTAAGAAGTGAGAGAGAGAAAACAATGAAGCCAGAAAGAAAGAAAGTGGGAGGGGAGAGGAGGGAGAAGGGAGGGAGGAAGGAAGAAAGGAAGGAGGCAGGGAGGGAGGGAGGGAATAGGAAATCGAAAACAGGAAGGAAAGGAAAGCTGGGGAAGACTAAGGAGGGAGAAGATGATTGGAAGAAAGAAAGAAATGAAGCGGACCCTGGCGGAAGGATTCCCACAGTTACTTTGGGGTTCAGGGATTGCTAACAGGCCCCCAAATCCAGACTGTAGACCTTTCTGTGGGAATACTTGTCTCTTTCTCTGGCCATCCTTGCCTCGGCCAGTCCTTCCACAAGGAGCTCAAGCCTGCCAGGATGCAGAGCCAGGGTCCCCAGAGAGGCTGGAACTCACTCCCTGAACTAATCCTTCATTTCAGGCTCCCCAGCCCAGTGGACTGAGTCAGTCAATTAGTACAGCCCTGGCTGGGATGCACCTCTGTGTTTATGACATGATATGGGCTCCAGCAGATACCATTAGCCCTGACTTTATGGGGATTTATTCAGCCTATTACCACGACTCATACTTCAGTAATGAGGTCTCTCTTTGGGGGCTCAGCACTTTGCTGCTGGCATCCTCCTTCCTCCTTCCCCCAGTGGCTCCATTTCCATTTTTTCCCCAGAATTTCCTAGCTTTCTTCTTTGCCTCAACCTTTATTTGGAGGTGGGGAACAGGAAGCAGTCACTGCAACTTCTAGCTTGCAAAAAATCTGAGCCCCTCAGAGCCATGTGGCTAGACCAAGCCTATAAACAAGTAGTGAGAAAACATTCGATGTGAACAAAATTGGACTTAAGTTTTAGGGAAATAGGAAGAAAGGCTTGGACCTTCTATCAAGACACAACATCTGAAAAGATGCTGATATCCCTTTATCCTCCGTAATGTAATCTAGAATGTCTGAGATGGAGGAGAACCTAGAGGCAATCCAGAATCTCAGCAAATACATGGGGAAACTGAGGCTTACAGAGAGGAAGAGGCTTGCTCAATATCTCACAGTGAGTGGTAATTACATCTAGAACGCCTACCTCTGATTCCTCTTTTCTCCTTATTCTTTCAATTTATTAATTCATTTACCCATTCAAGCAAATACTTGACACAAGATCAAGGCCCAGCTCTAACCTGAAGCCTTCCAAAATACTTAGCATTAGCTAGGCCCCTGCCCCTATTTTGTGCCTTCTGAGCCCTGCACACTTAACACGGACATTATGGACTTGATGACTGCATTTATAGATTTGCATGTGAGGAGGCTCTCTCCTCTGCTAGACTGGGTTTTTCAGGATAGAGATCTGGTCTTATTCACTTATGTAGCCCTGTCACTAGCTCAACGTATGACATTAAGTAGATGCTAAATAAATGTTTGATGAAGGAATTAATGAATTAACAAGCTCCATTGCTGCAAAATTCTGTTCACCCATCAAGCAGCAGCGAACACTGAAGTTTCAGCAGACTAACTGTCCCAACTGCCTCCTGCAAGATGGCCCAGACCTTTTGTGAGCAGGCACCATCTGTTTCTCTGGCCCTCCTGATCCTTGATTTTCTCATGCTACCTGGGCAGTGTGTTCCACCTTCCTTTCAAGAGACTGATTTGTACTGATTTAGAAGTTATGGAATGTTTATTTGAACTTTGAGGTGAAAGAACAAGCCCTTAATCTCATAGGAGCTGGAAGGACCATTTTTAAAGTTCAAAGTTCTCTTTACCTGTTTTAGTAATCACTGAGGACTTTCCTAGGCAAACTGAATCAAATACGGCTTTTAAGAGAAAAAACACTGGGTCCTTAAATCCCAGAGCAAAGAAGGGAAGAGAAAGCAGCAGAGAGGTTTAACTTACCTGCCAACCTGATTTGGATACTCTGACTTAGTCCAAGGGAAAAAAAGAGAGCTCTAAGAAAAAAAGATCCTGCTCCCAAGACAAAGACCTGCAGTGGTCTGCAAGTGGGCAAGATACACACAGGCAGCCATTTCTGCCAGGTAGGCTATAAATCCAGCCTTTATTACCTTTTATTATGTTGTTTCAACAGACTCTTAAAGACAGCGCAACGGTCGGTTGATAGCTGCACTAAATCTCTTTCATTTTCTCCCCATATTACTTTCGCCTCCTGAATTTTTTTTCTCTCCCTTCATGAGTCAAATTTTATGGGTCTTCTCTAGAGAAGGGCTGTAGAATGGAAACATTGTTTATGATTGAGAAAGAAAATCCAACAACCCTCAAACCGCAAAACTAAGAGCTAGCAGTGAATGTGTGTTTGTAACCTATATATGCAGACATTTTATATTTATATGCGTATGTACACATATATGCACACACACACATATAAAGCAGAATAGCAGAGGAGATGCACAAATCTAGCTATGGCACAGTGGGGCTTGAGGTTGTGTATGGAAGGAATGAACATAGGAACCATCTACTGCCAACATATCAAAGGCTGAAATGGAATTAAAATTAACTAAGGGTCACAATTCTTTAAAGCCCTACTTAAAGAACAGAATGCCTTTATGGGCTAAAAAGAAGTCCCAAGAATACTATGAGGTGGAAGCGAGGCAGAGAGGGCAAGCGGGAGAGGAGGAAAGAGGAAGAGGAGAGAGGAGGAGGAAGAAGGGGAGAAAGGAGGTGGAAGAGGAGGAGAAGGAGAGAGAACAGGAGGGATGAAAGGGGGCAAAAGAGGGAAAAGGAAGAAGAAACGGGGAAAATGGGAATAGAATGAGAATGAGTATGAATTAGGAAAAACTAAATTCCAGAATTTTTCTGTCTGGGCTCTAAATTAAGGCTCAGAAACATTTTCATTGCATTTGATAAAGCAAATATTAAACAGATAATAACCATAGATCTTCAACAAGTTTCTATTTTGTTATTCAAATATTAGTGCCTCTTAGGACATGGAATTCTAGATGCTGATCTCCTTACTATCAGCATACAGACACACAGTGTCCCCACCCCGACCCCCACATATATTAGACATTGGCAGTCACCTTTCTTGAAGACTCCATAACCTACCCTGTACTTATTCTTTTTTTTTTTAGAAAGAAAAAAAGAATAATAAGAAAAAGAATAAAGAAGAGGAAGGAAGAGAAGGAGGAAGAGGGAGAGAGAATGGGGGTATTGCTTTATTGCCCAGGCTAGAATGCAGTCTAAATATGGGTATGCCTATAATTGTCCTTAATAATGGAGACATGACAGAAAATGAAGAGAATAACAAACAAGGAGCCAACCAACATTTTGTTTAGACTTCTAAGTTGATATGATGTGGTACTGATAAGAGTGTATGTTTTGTGTATTTAAAGTGGAGAGTTCTATAAATGTTAATTACATTTACTTGTTCCAGATCTGAGTTCAAGTCCTGGATATCGTTGTTAATTTTCTGTCTCATTGATCTGTCTAATATTAATGTTGAAGTCTCCCACTATTATTGTGTGGGAGTCTAAGTCTCTTTATTAGTCTTGTATGTCTGGGTATTCCTGTATTGGGTGCATATATATTTAGGATCTTTAGGTCTTCTTGTTGTTGCATTGATCTTTTTATCATTATATAATGTCCTTCTTTGCTTCTTTTGATCTTTGTTGCTTTAAAGACTATTTTATCAGAGGCAAAAATCGTAACTTCTGCTTTTTATTTATTTATTTTTGCTCTCTGGATGGTAGGTAAATCTTTCTCCATCCCTTGTTTTGAGTCTTTGTGTATCCTTGAATGTGAGATGGGTCTGGATGCAGCATACCGATGGGTTTTAGTTTTTTATCCAAATTGCCCGTCTGTCTTTGAATTGGGGGATTCGGTTAATTTAAATTTAGAATTAATGATATATGTGAGTTTAATACTGCCATTTAATATTAGCTGGCTATTTTGCCCATTAGTTGATGTAAATTCTTCATTATATTGATGCTTTTTACTTTCTGGTATTTTTTAGAAAGGCTGATACTGTTTGTTCCTTTCTATGTGTAGTGGTTCTTTCAGAAGCTCTTGTAAAGCAGGCCTGGTGGTGATGAAATCTGAGTGCTTGCTTGTTCACAAAAAACTTTATTTTTCCCCCACTTATGAAGCTTAGTTTGGCTGGATGTGAAATTCTTGGTTGAAAGTTCTTTTCTTTAAGGATGTTGAATATTGGTCCCCACTCTCTTCTGGCTTGTAGGGTTTCTGCTGACAGATCTGCTATAAGTCTGATAGGCTTCCCTTTGTGGGTAACCTGACCTTTCTCTCTGGCTGCCCTTAGTATTTTCTCCTTCATTTCAACCCTGGTGAATCTGACGATTATGTGCCTTGGAGTTGCTCTTCTTGAGGAATATCTTTGTGGTGTTCTCTGTATTACCTGGAGTTGAATATTATCCTGCCTTACTAGGCTGGGAAAATTTTCCTGAATAATATCCTGAAGCGTATTTTCCAGCTTGGACTCATTCTCTTCGTCACATTCAGGTACACCTATCAAGCGTAGATTAGATCTTTTCACATAGTCCCATATTTCTTGGAGACTTTGCTCATTCCTTTTTATCCTCCTTTCTCTAATCTTGTCTTCTTGTTTTATTTCATTGAGTTGGTCTTCGACCTCTGATATCCTTTCTTCTGCTTGATCAATTCGGCTGTTAAAACTTGTGCATACTTCACATAGTTCTCGTATTGTGTTTTTCAGCTCCATCAATTCACTTATATTCCTCTCTAAATTGTGTATTCTTGTTAACATTTCATCAAACCTTTTTTCAAAGTTCTTAGTTTCTTTGGATTGGGTTAGAACAAGTTCTTTTAATTCACAGAAGTTTCTTATTATCCACATTTTGAAGCCTGCTTCTGTAATTGGAACACACTCATTTTCCATCAAGCCTTGTTTTGCTGCTGATGAGGAACTGTGATCCCCTGCTGAGAGAGAGGCATTCTGATCTTGGGTATTCTCAGCCTTTTTTCGCTGTTCTCTTCCCTTCGTTGTAGATTTATCCATCTGTGGTCTTTATAATTACCGTCTTTGTAATTGGGTTTCTGAGTGGACGTCCAACTTATTGATTCTCAGTGCCGAAATCTGAGCAACCCACTGCGCCGACTAAATCAGCAGCATTAAGATTGATGGTTCTTTTCTGACTTTGCACCAAGAACCGACGCTCCAAGGCACCAGCAAAACTGCCTTGCCAGTCACAAGAGTCGCACTGGCGACCCGTGGGGCTCCTCCGCTGGGAATCTCCTGGTGTGTGAGCAACAAGAATTCATGTGAAGGTGTGGCGCCCTCTCGTTCTTTGCACTTTCACTGGGAGCTACAATCCCGAGCTACTAGTGATCAGCCATCTTGGATCTCTCTACCCTGTACTTATTCTTAAGGAGTCAATTAATGATCCACCTCATCTCTGAAACTGATCGCATCACACTGATTTTTCTCTGAGCCCTTTGTCTTCTTTCAGAAGTGCCTCATACTGTCCTGGTAAAGCGACCTGGAAGACTTCTTATTTTCATATTTTCACTGTTCCTTCTCTCAGATCTGAATGTCAGCTCCTTGCTAACTGGTATCATATGTACACCCTCAAGTTGGGCTGCCTCATTCAAAGCCTGCCTCTACATTTACTAGCTGTGTTATATTGAGAAGTTACAATTGCACGAGAACCTGTTTCTTCACCTACTAAATAGGGGAAATACTACCATCTCCATCATGAAGTGGTAGCCAGAATCAAGTAAGATGATGGCTGAGAAGTGCTGGCTCTATCCTGCTGTCTAATTCTTGCCACTTTCTCACTGAAAGGCAATGGGGCAAGCAACCTAGGTTTTGAAGTTTGCTTTGCTCATCAGGAAAATAAACATAACAACCTACCCTTGGGGACATCATAAGGTAGTATAATACTGTGGTTCTAAGTTCAGATTCTGGAGCCAGACTACATAGATTCAAATGCAAGCTGTCCCACTTACTAATGTATGACCTTCAGGCAAGTCAATTAACTTCTCTTTGCCTCTATTTCCTTATTTGTTAGAAAATGTTATTATTACCTACTCCATAGTGCTCTTGTGGGGATTAAATGAGTTAATTCAAGTAAAGTGCTTAGAACAGCACCAGACACATAGAGAGCTTTAATATATGTTAACAATTATTATTGTGATTTCAGTGAGATGGTACACATGAAGGACATAGACACGTGGTAGGAGTTCATCACGTGGTAATTGCCACTCAGGAGATAAAAGTCCTTCCACTCTCGGAGTTAAAGTCTATCAATGCATTGCAAGGAAATGGAATTTGTATCTCCTATAATCTAGGTGAATGCTTGATACCATTATTACCAAAGATTCACTTTTCATTTGTATTTCTCATGCACCAATATTTTGTTCAGCAGAGCACCTGATTGGGAACTCGCAAATTCACCAGATAGAAAACTTTTGTTGTTTTTAAAGAGGAAACCAATTCTTTAAGCCTTGTTAGAATTGCCAAACAGGGTTTCCTGCTGGGCAGCTTCATTTACTTGGCATCTCCTACTGAGAAACACCAGTACCATTCACAGATTGGGAAACTGAGAAGACAGACAACTGAATGAGAAATACCAACTTAAATGCTGAAATTTGTCATCACCTTCCAGAGAATAGGAACAGATTGTTTTTTTTTTTAACAAAATGAATTTTAGGAGTTAGGCAAATTCATTGCATTTATATCCTCTGAAAATGTCAGAGCTAAACAATGAAATTGAAGAGCTCCTGCAGTGACAAAGCTCCCATTGATTGACAGCAGCTGCTCGGAGCAGTAAGGAGAGAGTGATTCTGAGGCTACTTCCTAGTTCAGGGGGAAAGTGCTATAATCCATTAGTGATGCCTGCCATGGCCAAGGAGTTGGACAGTGTTGGACCCACTTGCCATATTCTTTCTGTTTCTAATTTAGTCAAACTTCCTAATGCTACAGATGTTTTTAAACTCCCTACATTGGGAAAAGAGGGGTTTAGACTATGTTCATTTTGAAATGCCATTTTAGTACATGTGAATTTACTGAGATATGAAGAGCTGAATAAATAAGAATGATTTGTGTATTCTTGGCAAGCAATTGGATACTGCTAAACATACTTTGTAAACTCTTGAATAATGATGTTGTTTCTTGGATAGTTTAAAACATCTTTTCCCCAACCACATTGGTAATTTTGTTTTTACTCTTTACTGCCTAGGAAACCTATTAAAAATAGGCTGATGCTTGTTTAAAATATTTAATAATTCTCTAACAATAAAGTGTACAAAGAAATTGAACTTTACCAAGAATTCAGGAATAAGCAAAATATGCCAGCATGTGGTCACCACAAGAAAAACATATATGTTTATTGTGGGTAGTCATCTAAGAATTTTAACTTAAAGAGGAGTTAAAGATTTTCTTTTCAAGCGGTTCATGGATTCATGGATTTTTGTTCTTTTGTTGCTGTTTTTGTTGTTGCCGTACTAATGTAATGCTTACGATAACAACTATTTGTGTTTTTTAAGCACTCTTCCTTATGTTATTTAATCCGACCTTCACATTAGCCTCATGAGGGAGGCATGATAAGAATTTTTATTCCGATTTTACAGGGAGGAACTTGTTCTTCAAAGGTAATAGGCTGAAAATACCAATGAAATTCTAGCTATCTCTCCATCTTGGGAAGGAAAGTAGAGACTGAACAAACTAATGGCATTGATTTGATTCAAAATTTTAGCCTCCTACACCTCGATCATCAATCTTAATATCCCTTGACTTAAACTAATTTAATAGTCTAACAAATATTTAAATAGAAAATATTTAATATCCTAATAAATAGGTTTAAGTCAAGTTGCACATTGTCAAATGATAGGTAAAGAGCACAGGATTTTAGAATAAGTAAATGAAGAAAGTTACTTTCAGTGGTGGATTCAGAGAAGGATTCATAAATGAGAAGGACTTAGTTTGATTCTCAAAATTAGATAAAACCAAAAGACATGGGATGAAAGACATCTCAGAAAAGTTTCAGAAAAGTGGTATAAAACCCTTGTCTTGAAATTCGGTAGAGAAAAAGATACCACACAGTTCCCTGGAGTGAAACAAATGGAGGGACATAATTGGAAAGTGATTTCTGACTCCTCATGATTTTTTAGTTACACCCATAGCCGGCATGTGGTCGCTGATCTTGCTCAAACATAACACATGGTTTTTAGTGACAAACAGGCCCGTGTCTTAATCCATTTTTTGCAATTTGCTAGATGCATGGCCTCAAACATATAACTTCACTCCCAGACTTCTTTCCTTTTTTCTTTCTGCTTTTTTCTTAATTTGCCTGGAAGGAAAAATGATATGTTTCCCAGAGTTGGCATAGGGTCTTACAACCTACAAAGAGCACGTGGCATATAGCATGTGCTCAGTGCATTCATTCTCACCATCATTTTTTACTGTCACAGGCACCTATCTGACTCTAAAGAAAATATTTGATTTTCTCTAAGCAGTACCAAGCCTGCAGGTAAGAGTATCATTGCTGAAATTGAACTTCATGCGTATGTGTGACATAGGGTTGAACATTTCATCAATTTCTAACATTGTTCAGCTAGAGATTTAGGGAAGATCTTCAGGAAAGCATGGAAGTGACTCTAAATTAAATCAACCTGGTAAATTGCTCAGGGATTGTGATGCCTTGCCACCAATAAAATAAAAAAAATCACTTCTAGTCTCTAATAGTTTATAGCTTGAACTAGCAGAAGTAATTTTTCAGAAATTTTACTAAATGCTCATTCAATGAGTGTAAGGTGAGTGACACAACAAGTATGTATGAAAACAGATAATGCTCATTATAATAGACCCTATTTCTTAGAATAAAACTTAATGCATATGGACTCAATGAGATGAGGTAAGAAAGGAAAACTTAGAATTTTTGGATTTTATGAAGATAAAAACAGACAAACATACATTTTTACCTATATCTATACTTACATATATATGTATGTATGTACTTACATAAGTACCTGCGCATGTATTTATTTTTGAGATGTATATGGCAATTTTACCAACTGCATCAAAATATTTTCTCACCAAAGATCCTCATAGCATAGATAAGACATGATTACAATTAGCACACCATTTTACACTATGCATTTGGATAGTTCTAAAGTACAGAGGACTAATTTTTGCTATTAGACTTTTATCATAGCTTACCCCACAATCACTTTGTTTGTTTGTGTTTTTGAGATGGAGTCTCACTCTGTCACCCAGGCTGGAGTGCAATGGTGCTATCTCAGCTCACTGTAGCCTTTGTCTCCTGGGTTCAAGAGATTCTCCTGCTTCAGCCTCCCAAGTAGCTAGGACTACAGGCTCATGCCACCATGTGTGGCTAATTATGTATTATTTTTTTTTAATCGAGTCTGGGTTTCACCATGTTGGCCAGGCTGGTCTCACACTCCTGTTCCCAAGTGATCCTATCGCCTTGGCCTCCCAAAGTGCTTGGATTACAGGTGTGAGTCACCACACCTGGCTCTCACAATTATTTTTAATGCTATATCCATTACTTAGTAAAACTCTTTTAATAAGATCTGGAAAGGCTTAGTTTAGCCAGCTAGCTATACTGCACAAGTTGACCACCATTATGGATCAATGTTCAATCAGATGTTAGAATAAAATTTCTCTTTAAAGAAGCAACATGTTGATCTACCATTAATGATTAACATTATAACTTGAAGTGGCTTATTAAATATCATCAAGGCCTTAGGAACAGAAAATGCAAGGATAGATGATGTTTCTTATGGAGGATGGGTGGAAAATAAAAGCTACCTAGAGAAGGTCAAGTGGTTGGTAAGAGGAGCTTCTGATGCGTCGATCATCTAACGTGGAATAGAAATGGATAAGAGGAATTAGCTCTAAGAACAGAAGTAGATGATGGGCAAAGGTGTCCACCCAGCTTCTTTCACATATTCAACAAATTTTTTGAGCATATACAATGTAGCATTATATATATTTATGCAATAGCATCGATATATAACAATAGCAAATATGAAAACCAGAGTCCTTGCCTCTAGAGCTTATGTGTAATCCACTCTCTCTAAAGTTGTGTGACCCCCACTTCATCCAGCATCATCAGTACCACCTGGGAACTTTTCAGAAATGTAAATTCTTGACATCCACCCCAGACCTACTGAATCAGAAGCACTGGGATGGGACCCTGATTTCTAGATCTTTAGGAGATTTTTAGAACCACTGCTCTAATGGAAAGTGTTCTATAACTTCGGTTCCTCAAAGCTACTCTGGAACAGAAAATGTGAGTGGGAAATGGCTTAAAATGGCAGAAAAGTTATTGATAAGGCTCGTTGGGCTCTTTGATTCCTACCTGTCTCTTTGCCTGCACGAATCATTTGGTATATGTGTGACATTGCCTGATGCATGGAGTCCCAAACTTTCCTGCTCACCAGAATTACTAAAGAGCTGTCCATTCATTTGCTAATTCATTTTTTTCTTTTTGAGATGAAGTCTCTCTTTGTTGACCAGGCTAGAGTGCAGTGGGGCAATCTCGGCTCACTGCAACCTCCACCTCCTGAGTTCAAGCTATTCTCCTGCCTCAGTCTCCCAAGTAGCTGGGACTACAGGTGCATGCAACCAGACCCAGCTAATTTTTGTATTTTTAGTAGAGATGGGGTTTCACCATGTTGGCCAGTCTGGTCTCAAACTCCTGACCTCAGGTGATCCATCCACCTCAACCTCCCAAAGTGCTGAGATTACAGGCGTGAGCTGCTGGGCCCAGCTTCATTTATTCATTCTACAAATACTTGGGAAACATTGACATTAGGCATTCATATAGTTACGAAGATGCAGAGGTAAAAAAGACAAGCATCATCTTTGCTCTTAAGGAATTCAAGGTCAAAACAGGATGTCAGAACATAAACAGTAACATAAAATAATTATAAAAATTACAAAAGCAAATAAAGTGTTATGAGACAGTCTCTGTGTGTTGTATTGGTGGGGTGTGCAACTTAATCAGAGTCAGGAAGTACGTCTCTGAAAAAGTGATATTCAAGCTGAGCTGAAGAATGAATACACGTTACCCAAAAAGAGAGACCAGCCTTAGCAAAGTTCCAGAGAAGGACAAAACCTCACTGTGTTCAGGGAACTAAAAAGGCCAAGTGTGATTACAGTGAAGAGAACAAAGGAAAAAATGTCCTGGTTTGAGACTGAAATGGTATAGGTTGGTAGAAACCAAAGCGATGGAGCCTGGGAGGACACCAAGAAAAACAGGGAAAAGAGAAGACTCAGTTCAAGTTAAGATGGTCACTATGGCCTCAAAAAAAAAAAGAAAAAAAAAAAAAAAAACACTGAATGAGAGCAGAGCAATGAAGCCTGGAAGGTAAGTTAGGACAATCTGCTGCTATAGCCCAAGTAAGTATCCAAGTGATGAATGACGGCATGATGGGGTAGGGTAGTGGCTGGCAATCCAACAGCTTACAAAGCAGGAATCAGTCCATCTAGAATGGGTTGCCACTCACAGTAATGGCTTCCAAGCTATTACGGCCCAGAGATAACCCTGGACTTGGTAACGAGGTAGACAGAGGGGTATTCACCAAGGTAATACTCTTTCAGTGACCTTAGGCAAGTCCTTGCTTGAAATCTCTCTTCCTTTCTGCCACCAATTCACTCTTACCACTTAGTTTCTTTTTCCTAAGTGTGGCACCCCCACTGCTCTTTTAAAGTGCATATGCCCTAGGGAAGTAAAGCTCTGAACAGTGTTTGAGAACGCTGAGCACATCAGTTCCCTCTTGACAGAGGAGGGTTACAAGGTTCCTTGGTTACAAGGCTAATGCTCTGCTGTGACCCTGGTTTTCTTCTAACCCAGGTCAGGACAGGGACGTGATGTGCCTGACACTTCTTACCCCGCACGTGGCCTCTGGTGACTGAAGGTTGACACTTTCACCAGCCCTCTTCCTAGGGTGCCCCGTCATTTCTCCTAAAGCTGACAGCACATTGGCATTGCTGACAAATGACTCATTTCCAGCCACATGAAATGGCTTCAATCTTCTCTTTTTGAAGTCTCACAGATTACCTCCTCCGCCTCCTGCTTTTCTGACAACTTCACTCCAGCAGTGCGTTATGTTAAAAACCATACTTATTATGCCAGAGTGGGTCTGGCACAATTAGAGTTCCGTTTTTATAACAGATGTTGATATCCCTACAATGACCTGCTTGGCTCAGTGCTCCTGCAGGCCTGAGACCTGTACAGCTGGAGTTACAGGACCCAAAGTCCTCCCTGCAGAATCCCCATCCCCAGAGGGAGAAGACACTGTCCCTCCTTCTGTATTCCTTTCATTCTATATGACTGTGGGGTGCCACCATGAACTATCACCCAAATCAGAAACCAAGGTGTTCATTCAGATTCCTTCCCCACCTTTATCCCTCTTAGTCAGTCACTGAGTTTCCCTATTTTTGCTTTGACATCTCTCCAAAGGCCCACTCCCACGTCCCCAGATCACACCACCATCACCCTTCTCCTGGAATGTTGAATAATCCTCTATCCATATCTCTGTCTCCAGTCCTGCCCTTCCAAAACAAGCTCTGAAGTAATTGTTCCAAAATGCGGAATTATTCATCTACACTTGCTCTCAATCCTTTACAGCATCCCACTGACCTTGGGATAAAGGCTTCAGCTTCGAATTCAAAGTTCTCCCTAAAGGCCTCTCCTGTTTCTTTACTCCAGACAACCTTCACCCAAAATATGTTATGCAAGTAGGTATCAAGCTATTTAGAGGTTCCCCCAAACACCCTACTCCTGTGTCCCTTTGTATCTCTCCTGTGTTCCTTTGTATCTTTGCTTAAGCTTGTTCTTACCTGGAATACCTGGTTTTCCTTTTTTTTTTTTTTTTTTTTTTTTTTTTTTTTTTAACCTCACAAATATCTTCTCATTCTGCTAGGCTCATTTCACCTCCAGTAACCTTTCATAAAATGCCCTCCCCAAAGGTATTAGGAGCCCCTTTTTGAGACTCAAAGAGTCTGTGTTCCCCCCTAACCTGACATGAATCTCAGTAATATACTGGTCCTTTTACTTGTCTTCTGTCTCAGGAAACTATGAGCTCTTTGAAGGCACAAGCCATGCCTTAGGCAACTCAGCACACCCAGAGACATATAGAGAAAAAGGTAATTGACTATGGAACTCATCCTTCCAGCTTGCAGTTCAGCTTTGATAATGGTTGGTGTGTGCATCGTGGTCCCCCATCTATGACACATTTCAGCATCTGCCAGCCCATTTAATCTTCACAACAAACCTGTAAGGAAGTCATTTTAACTGATTTTACAGATGAGAAAACTGAGCCTCAGGGAGGCTGAATAACTTACTTGATTTTATGCAGCTAGGCAGAAGGCAGTGCAATACTTGCTGAGGGACATCGACATGGATTTGGGTAGAAAACCATTATCTCTGTAGAGCTAAGGCATGAAGGATTAGAAAGGAATTGTCAGTTGGAGTAAAGTGGAGTGAGCGGGAAGGTTATTCCCAAAAAACAAAGAGTGTGTTTCTAAATATTGATGTCATCATGAACAAAGGCACAGAGCTATGAGGGAAAGATGAGGTTAAAAATAAAGCCCTAGTCTGAATACGTTTCTGCCAATTACTAGCTGTGTGATCTGGGAGGGTTGCTTGACCTCAGATTTTTTTAATAAAAAATGAGAATAATAAAATCTCCAAAGCCCTTAGATTAATAAAAAGATACAATTAAATACATGTGTATTACATATTATATAACAGTGTGTGTGTGGATATAGATGTGTGTGTGTGTGTGTGTGTGTGTGTGTGTGTGTGTGTGTGTGTATCTCCCAAAGAAAAAATACTCTGACAAGCAGCAATGGCTCAATATATGTTAGCTATTTCTAGTATTGCTATTCCAATTATCTGTTGTTATGAAAGAAACTACTCTAAAGCATAATACTGTCAAACAATCATGTTTTTGTGCATTATAGGAGCTCAGCTAGGTTTGTCTCCGACCTATGCAGCATGAACTGGAGCACCCACTTCCAGGATGACTTCTTCATGAACTCATTCTGGTGCTTATGGGCTGGGTTGTCATCTGTGTAGGATAGAGGTGCCACTTGTCAACCAGGTATCCAACTCAGGCTGTTGACCAGAGCACTAGCAAAGACCAGATTGATCAGGTTGGTCTTTCCATGTGGCTTGGGCTTCTCCCTGAATTATGACTTGTTTCCCAGAGGGGAAAGAGATGTGAGCAGAAGCTACACGGCTTCTTATGAGATAGCTTCAGAAGTTGCAGAAAGTCACTTCTGACACATTCTGTTGGTCAAATAAGTAGGACAGCTATCCCATATTCCAAGGGAGACAATTCGATTCTACGTTTCAATGAGAGGTTGGCAAAGACTTTGTGGCCATCTTCACTATACCACACAACTGGTACTACTAGTGGCACTACTGGCACTATGATGACATTTGGAAGTGACTGCAGATACTCCACTGTGATGAACATATAGAGTGTACATAAAAAAGGGATGACTGGGGGATGAAGCTGCTAAGAAACTGCTACACCGACATGGTAGAGTAGAAGCAGAAACATTCTAGTCTCTTCACTACACCCTATAAAGCCAGTGAGAACTAAGCAAGTGAATTTCCCAACCCCAGGGGGTGGACATATAAACCAGGGAGTCAGAAGCTACACTCTGAAAAAGAGTGAAACTGCTAGGAGCATTCCTGGGATTTCTTTTCTGACTCACCTGAAATGAAACAGCCAACTCTCCCTAGCCTCTTTCTTTCTCTTACTTGATGGAGGTCACACTGAGTTATTTTTCCAAACTTTGGAGGTAAGAGAATGAAAGGTCTCAACTATCTTGGTCATCACAAGCCAGAGTTACTCATGGGGAACAAGGCAGGAGGCATAAAGAAGACACAGCAAAGCGGATGTTATACATAAAAGACACTTTCTAGCACAATGTAGTTCACATTTCCTCCCTTACTTACTGTGCTGATCTTTTTTTTTTTTTAACCATATGAGTTTTTGTCACCACAAGATATGTATGACCTCTTTTCTCAGTTCAATGATCTGGTAAAACACACACACATACACACACACATCTTTGGGGCCAACCTGTTCTTACCTGTTAATTCTATTAATGTCCCTGTTATAAGACTACAGCCTAAGAGAGACCTAAATAATTTAATGATGTTTCCTGTGCTTCTGTTCTTCTTATTAATTCCTGACACCAATAACATACAAAATTAAATGCATTTTTAAAAGTACATTCAAATACATTCATACACACACACTCACACACACACACACGCACCCCGCATAT
The DNA here is from genome assembly GCF_048565385.1 of Saimiri boliviensis. Taxonomy (NCBI): domain Eukaryota; kingdom Metazoa; phylum Chordata; class Mammalia; order Primates; family Cebidae; genus Saimiri; species Saimiri boliviensis. The sequence continues at coordinate 210,481,586 of NC_133450.1, read as the reverse complement.
TTCATTCTCAAACAAATCTCCATTTGGGTGAAAAATTACATGATTGCCTAACTTTCAAGTATACAAAGTACACTCCTCAGCAAAACATACCATAGACAAACACACAAACACACTGAATTCTTCTCTTTGCAATATACACAAAATGCACACACAAACACTCACACACTCATAACACAGAGATGTCCTTAATTTCTAAATGCACACTTTCAAATCCTTGCCTAAATCATCCTCCCCATACAAATAGCACACACCCATTCACATGCTAACACTAATGAATTTTCCTACCCACAAACATGCAAGAGAGAAATCTAGGAAAACAACACACACACACACACACACACACACACACACGAAGAAAAAATATATGGAGAGACATATAGACTAATGTGCTCTCTCAGTATTCCCTATACATAGGACACCTCTCAGGAAGCTGTTGATACTTCCTAGACACACAAAAATGCTCATGTTCAAATGAACTTCTCCATATCCACATACTACAGACAAATCCAAGCATCTCCTTTTTATTTTAATTGTGGTAGAATCAAGCATCTACTTTCAAATACAAAATTACACATAGGACATAATAAATAAAACATACTCATGCATAATTATACATACACACACAGACACACAGACATTCACAGACACACACACACACACACACACACATACACACACAGAACTGCTGGCCTTAAGTTCTCTTCCTCCACTAGCACTGCCTCTTATTTTGTCTTAAAGCCCAGGTTTCCCTCAGAAGATTATCTTTATGAAAATCACCTCAAAAACAAACAAGTCCTCTCTTTTTAATACAGATGTCCTAGTGTGAGTAATCCCTCTGTCCAAGATGGCTTCTGCCTCCCTTGCATCCCACAATAACTGCCCTGGCCACCAACAAAGACCCTAGAAACACTTTTTGCAATTCTTTAATTGGTCCCAATTTAGACAGACTAACAGCTCCAGAAATCTCAGAGGAGGAAAATATAACACTTAAGAAGGATGACTGCTTAAAAAAGAACAAGGTCATGTCCTTTGCAGGGACAAGGATGGAGCTGGAAGCCATTATACTCAGCAAACTAACATAGAAACAGAAAAGCAAACACACATGTTCTCACTTTTAAGTGAGAGTTGAACACGTGGACTCAGGGCAGGAAACTACACACACACTGGGCCCTGTTGTCCCGTGGATGAGGGTCAGGGGAGGGAGAGCATGAAGAAAAATAGCTAAAGCATGCTGGGCTTAATATCTAGGTGATGGGTTGACAGGTGCAGCAAACCACCATTGCAGACATTTACCTATGTAACAAACCTGCACATGTATCTGGGAACATAATAAAATAAAATAAAATAGAAGGATGACTGCTAATAATGAAAGCAAAGGGCCAGGTGCTGAGGGAAACAAATGAAACTTGAATCAGGACCTCTGCTCTAGCCTTACCTCCACCACAGATTTTCTGGGGGACCTGGGACAAGTTCCTCTCCCTCTCTGGCCCTTGTCTCTCTACCTGGGAAATTAAAGATTTGGGCGGGAGTTTCAGTTTTCTCAGATCTTAAAGCTGTAATCCAAAGTATGTGAACATTTCTGGACCAAAACTACTAGCAGTTAACCATTGTTATTTTGATTAGAAAAGAGTGCTGAATCCTTCTGTCTAAGTGGTATAGGAAACGGTGTGCAAAACTTGGAATTTAAAAATCTCAGTTCAAATTTTTTCTCTGCTCTGAATTAATTAAATGAATCTATAACTATTTATTTAGCAGCTACTTTGCACCGGGTGTGGTGCTGAGTATATGACAAAAGACTCGCCAGAAACAACTTCTGTCTTTGCAAGTTAAGTGAAAGAATAAAGGACAGTACATCAACAAAGAATCTGGGTGTAAATTATTTACATGCTGTGAAAGAGATATTCAGTCCCATTTATCACACCTTCAAAAATCTACTTTCAACTGTTTTTTTCATAATTCTACTTTTGACTCTGGCTTAACCACATCTTGGCTTAACAAAAAGCTCAGGGCAAGCTCAAAACTGCTTCTCAACTCATCTGTGTTTTGACAATGAGCCTGTATTTGCCACATGGCAGGAAGAGCTGAGCAGTCCGTAACCTGTTCTTGAAGTTGTGCAGTACTGCACAGCACTGATACTAATTTCATTACTCTTATTCATCCAGCCTAGGATACTTCAGCTCGTTGGGTTCCAGCCGAGATTAATTGGTAGAGCTCCCACTGACTCCTGATTAGCTGCTTTTGATTAGGGCCTAATGACTTCATTTGGTCCCTAATTCAGGGGGATGAGTTGCAAAACTGCCAGCAAACGGCTCAGACAGAATTACATTTTTCCAAGCCCTGAAGACATCTCTTAAACTCCGCATACACAGTATTCTCCCTCCCTTGCTCCTCTTCCTGTTGCCTCTGGACCACCCTGCAAAGAAGCAAGACAAAAAGGAAACTTATGACCCGGCTCCCGGCTGCTAGAGCAGATGTCACACAAAAAAGGCCTGGAAGACGCACGCTAGCTCCTAGGAGGAAGTCATCCCTACAGCACTAACTCTTGTGCAGCGCCCGAAGGAAAGTCTTGGTATGAATTTCCCTGAAGTCTTCACCTGCCACATTTGCTGCTTGCCTTCTTCAGAACAAGATACTCTCTTGATCTATGCATTAATCATCGGCTACGAACACCTGGAAACCTTCAAGCCTTCAAGCTGTAACCCACAGCAAAGGTCAGAAGATGTAGAGAAAACGGTTTCCACCTCAATCCAAATGGACAGTTGCTGCTGCTGGTCCATGAAAGAGCTCTGACTTCCCAGACCACAGATCCTAACGTTCTGTACTAGGGAGCAAGATAGTCACAGATGCATAATCTTGCCTACAGACTCAAATCCTCTTGGGGCGCATGTTTAATATACAGATACCCAAGCTTTGAAAGCACATTTCAGAAGATTGTTTTTGTTTTTTGGTGTTTGTTTTTGGGGGGTTTTTTGAGACGGAATCTTGCTCTGTTGCCAGGCTGGAGAACAGTGGCGCAGTCTCGGCTCACTGCAGCCTCTGCCTCCCAGGTTCAAGCGATCCTTCCGCCTCAGCCTCCCAAGTAGCTGGGACTGCAGGTGTGTGCCAAATGCCCGGCTAATTTTTGTATTTTTAGTAGAGATGGGGTTTCACCATGTCGGCAAGGATGGTCTCGATCTCTTGACCTCATGATCCACTCGCCTCAGCCTTCCAAAGTGTTGGGATTACAGGCGTGAGCCACTGCGCCCGGCCCAGAAGATTGTTTAATTTAACATTCTAGTCTACAGATTTATTTATTTTTCAAAAATAAGCAATTTGACAAACATTTATTTAACATTTACCATGTGCCAGATGCTATGTTAGTTTTCAGGTAAACACAGGTGACCAAGACTACATCTTTAGCCTCTAAGAGCCCATTGTCCACTGTGGAGGTAAATCCTTTGATGGATAGGTTAATACTCTATAGTCAGTGTCTGGAGTGTAATAAGTGATCATTACAATTATATATATGTATATATGTATGTATATGCATCTTTATATATGTATATATGGTACATATACATCAAATACATGTGCGGCTGCATATAGAGTGTGTAAATATATGAATATGCGAAAATGCAAGCCATTTAAAATGCCATCAAGAAAGAAGTATTCTTCCTTCCCTCAGCCCTAAAAGTGCCCTCTCCAGAGTCAACTGCTGTTGGCCGTCACTTGTGTTCATCTGCAAACATTGCATAGTCATGGTACATATTTTTTAATGAAGAACATTAAATTAAGAGAAAAAAATATGACTTTTCCAAAGTAGGGTGATAATGACAGAGACTGTTATGGCTCCTGAACCTTCAGTTGTCCTCTTTTCTAAGAAACCTTTAATGGTGTTGCCGGGCTCAAGAGACTAGTCCAGAAAGTATTTGTTGGTTAGATGCAGCCTCGAGAGAACTGCACCTTGCAAAACCCACAAAGAGCTGAAAGAAAGACATGATGGGGACAGAAGGTGCTAGGAGGCAGATCAAAGAAATTCACGGGAGCTCCTAGACTAGAAAACGTCACCCACACACATTCTTCTAGAACTGTCAAGAGCTGTCCCTAATTCCTGTCCCTTGCCTTCTTACCAAGGCTGAACCAGGCATTGGGCAGCTCCTTAGAATCTGGTGCCCACCCCTGTCTGGCCTTGACTTCTGCATTTGACTCTGACGCAGGCCATCCCAAATGCTGATTTGCCCTATAGCAGTGAATGATGGTACTTAATTCATGCCTCCTATATATTCAAAATCTCCAGCCCCTGTTTATGATTCTTTGTGTGTGTTTGGGCTTCAACAGCTTGCAAAGACCCTTTAAGTCAAGTGAATGTCATACTAAGCGATGATATACATAGGATACCCTGCAGTGAGTGAGATAGCACAATGGGAAAATATGAACTTCCTAGACACATGGACCTGGTCTTTAGTTTCAGTGATAAACACTGGGTAAATTACAGAACTGTAAAATTCAGTTTCCAGGTATAAAGAGGGAATGATCATATCTACTTACCAAACTTTTTGGAGGACGGGGTGACGTAAGGAACTTTTCATGTGTCTGCTATGTAATAGGTGTTCTGACTGTTCCATAAATAATAAACACTTATAATCTCCTCCAGTTTATTTATTGTTTATATCACTTAGTGAAACACACAAGCCCTGGTGACCAGTGACTATGTTATTTTGTGGATATTTGTGTGTCCAGCATCAAACACTGTGGCTGATAACACAGTAAACATTTAATAAATATCCACTAAAAGAAAGAATAGATGGAAGAATGAACAAATTGTGTCCTTTGATTGTTAGCTCAATCTGAACTAAAATGATTCTTCTTGATTTGTGTCTCAGAGAAAAATAGAAGGCATTTCAAGCCAAGGGAAAGTTACAAGCAAAGGCAAGTTAGTATGGGGAGGCCACACATTTAAGGGTCTATGAGAAAATCAGTGTGTTTGGAGTAGAAGATTGATACACATCACTCATGAGTGAGATGTTGCCTATGACAACAACCCACACAGAGCAGCTCTTCCATAGATGTTTGATAAATAATGCTGAGAATAAACACATAATAACTGATGAGAAAGACTGAGGTGAACCCAGCAATTTTGTCAAATTTATTCAAAACACTCATTTGGGAAAGCCATGAAGTGGGCTTCCTTTGTGCCATCCCTTAGAGCTCCAAAGAGGCTAACATGGAGCTCCTGCTCAATAAACAGAGGCTACACATGTCAGGCAATGATCAGACAGAGAGAAGTGCAGGGGTTGCAGCTGAAACTGGCTGAAGTATCAGCCTGCATTTAGGTCTTGTAGAATCTTCAACATGCTATATACAGCTTGCTTTCCATGTCTTTACCTGTTCTTCCCTGCACCAATGGCGCAAAGGGAGGCAGCAATTATAAATTGATGAAACGTATCAAATTGCATTGTCTTCATTTTGCTGAATTAAAGCTTTTTCTCCCAGCAAATGAAATTAGGGGGATTTCAAGCAAGCATTATCCCTGGGGGAATTAGTGATGGACTCTTAGCAAATCAGATACAAAACACTGGTATTTTTGGTGATTAGAGATGGGTGGGGTGAGGGACGTCATTGAAAGGATGGGGGAAGATAAGAGGTGTTGCTGCAGGTCAGCTGGCTACTATTGCCAAACCTCTCATTCTATGATGCTACCATGACACATGTCTTCTTCAATAGCATTATTTGTAACCATTCCTGCTATTTATTGAGCATTTGCCAAGTAATAGGAACTGTGCTAAGCATTTCACACACATTATTTAATTTAATCTTCATAACTACCCTGTGAGGAATACATTATCACCTCCATGTAACAGAGAAAGAAACTTCAAACCAGAGAAGCCAGTGAACTTGCCTGGTGTCATATTGCAAACTGGTGACAAACTGCAGTGCTAACAGAGGTCTCTGTGATTCTAAACATTACATCCTAATCCTTTCACTTTATTTATTTCTGTTGCAAGCCCTGATGTGAGGTCCTGCTTTAGGGCAGTGTGAGAGTGTTTGCTCCATAGTGAAACAGACTACAGTGAGGAACTGTTTGTCTCTATTCTACTTTGTAACCCAGCGAATTTGAAGCAGCTTTCAAAAATATCCGTGACGCAACTGAAAACTGCAAATACAGGCAAAATAGAAGATCTAGACCAAAGTAAAAAATACTGGAATCTAGATATGCAAAGTCTAGCATTTAAAAGTTATTAAATTTAAAGAATAAAATCAGCATTTAACATCCTTTCTGCTGAAATGAAAAGGAAAAATAATTGGCTACTTGTCTGGTATTTATAAAGAAAAAGCATATCTATTCTTTAGAGGAAGCAAAAGCTTACCATTCCATAAGCTTGAGAGTTCACTATGCATCAGTCACAGAGTGAATATAATGGGAAACAAAACAAGCTTCATGACGCCTGCCTCTCGGAGTCTGCAGTCTAGTGGGAAGGTGGCTTTTAAAAACACAGTCAAATTTCAACTATACAAAGAGGTGTCAAGACAACAGTGCTACTTAACTCTGTCTGGGAGGAGTGATGAGGATTTTCTAGTGAAAGTGATATTTAACCAGGGGCAGAAATAATATTCAAGCAGAGGTAGAAGAATGAATAATAAATAGATAAAAGGTAAGGACTTGGGGCTTTTGGCAAGGGGAATGTGACTGACAGAGGAATGACATTTGCAAATGCCCAGAGCTGTGTGATATGGTTTGGCTGTGTCCCCACCCAAATCTCATCTTGAATTGGAGCTCCCATAATCTCCATGTGTTGTGGGAGGGACCTTGTGGGAGGTAATTGAATTATGGGGGCAGGTCTTTCCCATGCTGGTCTCATGATAGGGAATAAGTCTCATGAGATATGATGGTTTTATACAGGAAGTTCCCCTGCACATGCTCTCTTACCTGTTGTCATGTAAGATGTGACTTTGCTCTTCCTTCATCTGCAGTGATTGTGAGGCCTTCCCAGCCATGTGGAACTGTGAGTCAATTAAACCCCTTTCCTTTATAAATTACCCAGTCTTAGGTATGTTCTTTTAGCAGCATGAGAAGGGGCTAATATGTTACATGACAGTATTTCACATTCAAGAGTGAAAGAAATCTAGTGTGGCTGTAATAGAGTAAAAGACAGAATGGGAGATGAGATTACACATATAACCAGGTGGTACTGGGGCCAGTTCATACTGCTAGCTGGTGATAGCCCATTGTGCCTCTCTTTTCCAACTGGGGTAGTAGCTCAAGATCAGCCACAGTGGGGATATTTATATTAAGAAAACAACAAACAGCATATATGAAGGCTGTTTATTTGCTGCACTAGTATTCAGCATTTGGCCATATTTCCAGGTGGTGGTAGTTCTGCCAAGAAAGAAGCTTGGAGGAAAAGTCAGGTATGACTGAGATCAAGGAAGGCTTCATAGATGTATGGCTTTTGGACTGATGGCAACAGTGAGCTAAAAGTCCAACGCAGCAGGCTGTGATGCTGAGTTTGGATAGCAAGTCAATGCCAACAAGTGGCAGGGAAGCAGAAATGTTTAACCTTAGAGACAGGCCATGTGGAAAGAAAATCTATTAGAAAATAGCAGTAGGGCATTCAAAAAGGAGTCAGGGGCTGGGTGCGGTGGCTCACATTTATAATCCCAGCATTTTGGGGAGGTCGAGGCAGATAGATCATGTAAGGCCAGGAGTTCAAGACCAGCCTAGCCAGCATGGTGAAATCCTATCTCTACTAAAAGTAAAAAACATCAGCTGGTTGTGGTGGTGAGCACCTATAATCCCAACTACCTGAGTGGCTGAGGCACAAGAATCGCTTGAACACAGGAGGCAGAGGTTGCAGTGAGCTAAGATCTCGCCACTGCATTCCAGCCTGAGCAACAGAGTGAGACTCTGCCTCAAAAAAATAAAAATATAAATGAAAAAGGAGTCAGTATTAGGAGACCAAGTAGGAAATTATCACTTACTCATCCGCCGTCTAGTATTCCAGAAGAGGAATATGGTCCATTGGAAACCAGAGGCAGAACACTGAGACACCAAGTGAGGCTCAGTCCTGCAGTACTGTCAAGCTGGGCAGGTAATTTAGAGAAGGACCCAGGGATGACATTTGAGGCCCCAGGTGAATGTCTTCCTTTTAGGAAAATTCAGGAGCCCCAGAGCTAGGTCATTAGGGAACAAGCACATAACCTTCCTAGGTACAGAATGCTCTGCTTGCCATCCTGCCTCTTGTTCACTTTGTGATACATCAAATAGCTTGGGACTAAGCTGCGTGCCAGCCTCTAGTCACGCCAGGTGTGTGGATGGAGGAGGCAAAAGCTGAAGCAGGCTTGGATTCCTTGATGTGAGGATATGGATGATGGGGTGAACAAAGTAGTAAAGGCAAGTAAGGGCCAGGGAAATAAGAAGAGTGGCTTTGCGTGAAGAATGGCAGTTCTAGGAGACAGAGTTGGAAAGGTTAATTACAGCCAAGATGTTATGTTCCTTAAATACTTGGCTAAGATGCTTTAACTTTATCCAGCAGCAATGAGAGCCATGGAGAGTGTACATGCAGGGCTGTTAATGACTTATCCAGAGCCACACTTTGAGACTAACCTGGTGCTGATACATATACCTGGGAATGGGCAGGAGAGGAGTTGGGGGTCCTGCAGCACTCGAGCAGCACTCACAGAGGGCGCTTCCAAATTGTAGTGAGGAGAATGGCAGGTGAGCTTGGTGACATCATTCCTCACTAGTGTAAACTCTTTCTTATTCTCATGTATCTCTCTTCTGCCCCAACTCACCCACCAATGTATTGAATTCCTTTTCACTTGCAGGAGATAGTCTTATGAGAAACTAATTCCCCAGAAAGTTTGACTAACTTCAGTTTTCCTCAAAGTTTAAAATTTTACTCTGTATAAATGTGACCATGATATTTTCCAAAATGCCTGTGCTGTTTTCTTTTCCCTATGGCAAACTGAGACAACATTTTGGAGATGAGGTGGTTAATTTGAAAAACAAAAACAAAGAACCTTCAATTCCTTCAAAAATGCTACATGTCATATTCTATTAAATTTTCACTAAAGAAACCTACAAGAAACTTAACCTCAAAACTTCATCCTTAGCAAATATAAATCTTAAGACTACAGAGATGATCACTCTCCTAAAACTGTGCACTGATGAGTCTAGTAATATTCCTATATCTGAGTCAGAAGAGCTGAATTTAAATTTTGGTTCTGTTACTCTATGGTTATGTGATTTTTAGGCAAGTCATATTGCCACTATGAGCCTCAGTTTCTCCCTCTGTAAAATGGGACTGAAAATCTCGGTATTACCTGAGACAATTATTGTGAAAATCAAATAAGATAATGTTGTAATAAAGCTTTTTAGTTTTTAACTGCAAAGTACTGCTCAAATAACAAGGAGAGATGCCATAATCTGTGGCTTCTCGTCTTTGGGGATTTTCATGCACTTCCAAACCTAAATGAGAAGTTCCCTATGGCACAGTGTAAGTTAATACTCATCAGATGGATTAGCTGACCTTCTCACTGACTGCCAGTAAACCATCATTTTCCTCTCCTTCTGCACAGATTCTTTTTTTTACTTGAGAGGAGGGTTATAAGGGAAAGATAAAGAAATCAGTCTCAGATAATAAATCCCAGCTTGCCTGATTCCAAATTGCAGTTGGCTAAGGAGGTGATTGGCCCCCGTTCTAGAAGTTCCCTCCTCAGCCACATTTGGCTCTTCTTTTTGTAGCCCCAATCCTTGAAGGCTGAGGGAAGAGGAAGGTCATACCCTTTGGATCTTCCTGTCTGATTATATCTAAGCAGGACACTGTAAGCCTTCCTCCCAAGATGAGGCAGCTCTGTCAGATCGGAGAGACATTTATCTTCCTGAAACACACACTAACTAATCTGTCAGTCACAGATGAAGATAAGCAGATAATGAGCAGGAAGGGAAGAGGAAATGGCCATTCTGATGGGCAGGGAGCACATTCTTAAGGTCATGCCTCCTCCCATACTTGGAGAGGAAAGATAGTTGATACAACATTCATGGAGGAGAGCGGGGAGGTATGGGAAGCCCTGCAGTGCTTATGGGAGGAAGAGTTCAAAGACCAGAATGCAAATTTCATCCTGGTCACCTCTCAGCTGGGTGACTTCTCTGAGCTGCAGATTCCTAGTCCAAAAAATGAAAACAGTGATGGTGGTGATGACACTTTCCTAAAATCAGAGGATTATCTGACAATTCAATGAGACAAGAGGTGTGACAGCATACTTCCCCATGCCTTCATTATGCTTCCTGCATCCCATATCCCACACCCCATGCTTTTTCCACAAAACTGATCCTTTTGTGTAAGTGATAAATTTATGAACCCTTGCTGTTGAACATGTTGGTGCAAACAGTTGATATTTCAGCCTTCTGATAAAACAAGGTTGCCTTGTGCGTTGTCAACAACCTTGTGATATCTTCAATTATTTAATTTCTGTACTAAAGGCAGTTATCAGGAATCCCTGTAATGCTGCATAGGGCAGGGGCGCAAAACTAGAGGAGCCTGAGTAGGCAGGCTTCGTGAGTTCATCTTTCACTTCAACTAAAGCAAACCCCTTATCCATTTTGCATATTAGATTTCCTAGAATCACATACCTGAATAGAGGAGAGCTGCTTCAGGTGGTGGAGGGGGAGAGATAATAAAACTTTAGGCAGGACGCAGTGGCTCATGCCTGTAATCTCAGGACTTTGGGAGGCTGAGGCAGGTTGATTGCTTGAGTTCAAGAGTTCAAGACCAGCCTGGGCATAATGGCGAAACCTTGTCTCTACCAAAAAAAAAAAAAAAATTAACTGGTTGTGATGGCATGCATCTGTGGTTGCAGCTACTTGGAAGGCTGTGGTTGGAAGATTACTTGAGCCTGGAAGGCAGAGCTTGTAGTGAGCTGAAACTGCACCACTCCACACCAGCTTGGGTGACAATGATATTCTGTCTAAAAAGCCATCATCATCACCATTGATAAGGTTTGGCTGTGTCCCCACCCAAATCTCATCTTGAATTGTAGCTCCCATAATTCCCAGGAGTCATGCGAAGGACCTGGTGGGAAGTAATTGCATCATGGGGGCAGGTCTTTCCCATGCTGTTTTTAAGACAATAAGTAAGTCTCCTGAGATCTGATGGTTATTATAAGGGGGAGGTTTCCTGCACAAGCTCTCTCTTCACCTGCTGACATCCAGGTAAGATGTGACTTGCTCCTCCTTGTCTTCTGCCATGATCGTGATGCTTTCCCAGCCACGTGGAACTGTATATCCAATTAAACCTCTTCTTTTGGTAAATTACCCTGTCTTGGGTGTGTCTATATCAGCTTCTTGAAAATGGACTTATATAATAATGATATTTAAAACTATCTAAGAAATATAGTGTCAGAAAGGGGATAACTTAGGGCAAACCTGTGTAGGCCCCCCAGTAGCTTGCCCAGACATTAGAAGGTCAAACATAAATATGATGTAAATAGATGAGTGAATGATCAATGAATAAAATAGTTTACATAGGGACTGCATCCCATGATGGAGGGCAGGAAGTGAGACATTGCTCACCTGGCTGTGTGTTGCTGCCATCATGTACACTCTCACCTGTTTTTCTCACTTTCCAGAAATCACCTCCGCTATCCTGTAGACACGAGCTTCCAGCTTTCCTGCAGGGGCTGATGAAGGAGAAATTGAGAGCACCAGCAATTTGATTTCCTGCTGAAGGTTTCCTCAAGGAAAGCCCATTTTCCAGGTTTTCGCTCATAAGAGCATTGAGTATCTTGATTCCCCAGAGGAAACAGGACCTCATCTTCTATCTATCTGGGTCCCCATCAACCTTTTCCTTCATGAATGAACAGCTGCAGTAGTCATAATAATGATAATGCCAACCTCAGCAACGGTGTACCAGGCGCCATGCTAAGTACTTACATATATTACCCCCTTTCCCAAGATTATTCTGCAAGATAGACATTAGCACCTTCCTCTTATAAATGAAAACAGCAAGACTCATAGCAGTCATATATCTTGCCCAAAGTCATACACTGCTAAGTAACAATGCTGAGATCTTTCTTTCACTTCCAAACCTAACTTCATTGTGCTACACTAAGCTGACCTGCACATTATACTAACTTAGACCTTCACACAACCTCTCGGTGAACACTTCTCAGGGTTTTGCAGAAAGACCACTGTGTCAGCCCTCTCTATCCTTATATTTTCACAGTAATTCTAATCTCCTTGGTCTAATCAACTGAAGACTCAAACTGGACAAACCAGTGAGTGAATGATTTAAGAAATGCATAGGTAAATGAGTGAAGGACAAAGTATGTGAATGAATGAGTGAAGGTGACACATTGCAAAATCCTGAAATTCAGCTGTTAAATCAGTGATTCATGCAGTTGAGGACAGGGTCTGGAATAGGTATGAGAGAACTGTACTGCAGGTGCATGTTGGGGCAGTGTGTATAGTTTTAGAAGGGAAGAGTAAAAAATCTCGTAGAGGTATTTGAAAGCTGGAGACACAGGCTTATTTTATAAGACAGGGAAATGAATGCAGAGATCAGGTCTGAGGCCGCTTCAAATGTATCCCACTGATAAATATACACAGGCAGAGTGTTCCGTCCTGGTGAAAAGAAGGGGAAGGTGGCAGCTATAACATCCTGCTTGGTGCCTTTGGCACAGGTCTCACTGCAGGCTTTATTCCAACTTGTGTCGTCAGGAACAGGAAACAGGTAATGAGAGAACCACAGGTCCTGGGAAGACCAAAGGCAGACATTTTATGCCTCAATTAAATTTCCCCTTGTAAGGCTTTCAAACACAATTTAGCCTTTCTCTGCTGGGCTGGGCCAGACACAGAGCCATGCACCGGGTCTTTTTGGAACACAGAGCCCATGAGCGACTGTAATTAACAGCTTCCTCCTGCTAAAGGGAATAGAGTTTTGGTACATAACATGGCCTATTTGTGAGAATGGAAATTGTACTATTCATCACAGGGTACCCAGTGGGCTGTCTGCCCAAGACTGCCTGTCACAGCCCGATAAGGATTCTGGGCACAAAAGTTTGAGGGAAGGAATTAAGAGATAGAGTTCTAGACAGGAAGAGGGATGGGCATGCAAAGGAAGAAAACTCACCATGTACGGTATTTCGGAAAGAGCATCCACTTAAAGTCAGAAAACCTACGTCTTGTTTTCTGGCTTCACTACTTTCTGTGCTGCCTTAAGAATTCATACAGATCCTTAAATACTACTTTCTTGTGAAAAGGGAATAATAAGACCTCTCTCAAGGACTGTCACATTAAATCTATACTCCCTTTCTGGGAAAGTTTTTGTCAATATGCTCTTCCAGGATCATACTGATTCATTGATAATCCTCCTATAAAGCCCTGAATAAGTAATCATCCTTCCAAATAAGTCATCTTGGAGCAGAGTACCAGCATTTTCTCTTTAACCCAGTACAGTGCTGAATGGCTTTGGATTTTCTGTGGGCTGAACCATGCTCCTAAAACAGAAGCTGCTCAATATGACAGGGATGACTTTTACAAAGTTGGGTTTATCAAAGTATGTAAGAATATTACTGTAAGGATATGAAGATGGGTATAGCACAGACAAGCTCCACCAATGAGAGCCAGTGTGAAGGAAAGCACTGGTGATGTGTGAACTGTTAGAAATTCAGCCTTTGTACAAGGAAGGGGTGACTCAAACAGGATTCAGAAGCTTATTTCACTTAGCATAATGCCCTTCAGGTCCCTCTATGTTGTCGATATCCTCTAGCTAACAATATCGTATTGTATATTTAAAATTTACTAAAAGAAGAGAGATTATGCTAAGTGTTCATACCACAAATAATAATAATAAAGGGGTGGGAGAAAATGTTGGGAGGTGATGGATATGTTTATGCGATTGATAGTGGTGATGGTTTCACACCTGTATACTTATCCCCAAAGTCATTGAGTCTCACACATCAGGGGTTCCCCAACCCCACCCTCATCCCCCACCACAAACTGGTACCTGTCTCTGCGGCCTGTTAGGGACCAGGCCATGCAGCAGGAGGTGAATGGCCAGGGAGCAAGTGAAATGTCATCTGTATTTACAGCCACTCCCCACTGTTCGCATTACCACCTGAGCTCTGCCTCCTGTCAGATCAGCTGCAGCATCAGATTCTCAAAGGAGCATGAACCCTACTGAAAACTGCACATGCAATGGATCTAGGTTGGACACTCCTTATGAGAATCTAATGCCTGATGATCTGTCACTGTCTCCTACCACCCCCAGATGGGACCATCTAACTGCAGGAAAACAAGCTCAGGGCTCTTACTGCTTCTACATTATGGTGAGTTTTATAATTATGTCATTATATATTACAATTTAATAATAATAAAAAGTGCACAATAAATGTAATGCACTGGAATCATCCCCAAAACCATCCCGCCCACCGACCCCAGTCCATGAAAAATCTGTCTTCCACAAAGCCAGCCTCTGGTGCCAAAAAGGTTGGGGGCCACTGATATACATTATATATGTACAGCTTCTAATATGTCAATCATAAATCCATGATGTGATTTAAAAAAAAAAAAAAAAAACAGGAGTCAGAAAAAGCACAAATACAAAGTCTAAGGTCTATCCTCTGGTGCTGCCTCCTTGAAGGAAAAGACAGGAGGATTGCTGTGAACTGGACACCTTCACAACCTTAGGTCACTGCAGAAAATCCAGACCCCAGCTGTGTGGTTACAGAGCCTGCGTTCTCACCACTGAATCTTCCTACCTCCTTTCCTGCAGAGACCAAAAACTCTGGGTAAAAGGAGAAAAAGAAAGGTTTTGTAGCTGCGAATCTTTCCCTTTTCTAACAGAAATGGGATTTCCAAACCTCGAACAGGGTGGGGACCATCCTGTTTAATTCTACATGTATTATTGTGTTCTTCCTCACCTCAATCTGTTCCCTAAGTACAGTACAATGATTATCACCGAGTTTTGAAAGCGGGGAGGGAAACTATATATATATATATATATATATATATATATATATATATATATACACATCTCAATGAAACACCTTCAATGTTCTCACTTCAAATAGCCCATTCATCTCCCAGCGGTCAGTGAGAACTCCAGGAGCCGGAACATTTCTTGGGTAAATAAAGGGATGGAAACCGTGCGCACGAACACCCACCAGACAAAGTCTGCCTTTCATTCTCTCATTGACGCAGGCGCAAGCCGCAGAGGCGGGCACGTGTCCCAGGCCGTCCTCTCATAAAAAGCCGAGTTCCGTTCTCCAGTGCGGAGTCAGGGGAGTCCACCCTTTCAAAACCCCTTTTGAAAGCAGCCGGCGGCTTGAAAGGAGGCTCAGATGTCATTTGCGCTGCCGCGCCAGCTGCACAATGCGCTGCGCGCAGAGCCGGGTCCCCGCGGGGCTGCCCAGGTCCTGCGAACGAGCGAGCGAGCGAGCGCGAGCGCGCAGGAGCCCTGGCCGCGGCTCCCCGAGCCCAGCGCAGCCCCGCGAAGGTGCCGGCGCTCCAGAGGGTCAGAGCCAGGAACCCCGGAGTCTCCGTCCTCCGTGGCGCTGATGAGAACGGCCTGCGCTAATGAGTTCCACTAGGTGACTGTGGCTAGGCTGCCCACGGGACTTCGGGGCATCAGGCTGAGTTTTCAGTTCTTCTTTTAAATTCACTTACTTCAAAGTTTTCCATTTGAAGCTGTTGAGAGAGCCTGATAGACGCCAGAGAAGAAAGGGCAGCAAAGAAAAGAAAGACTGAAAAATGCTTCAAGCAAAGAAAAAAAAAAAAAGTAAAGATAGTTTTAAAAATAGGTCAAGCAACTGAAAAGATCATGATGAAGACATTAAGCGCCTCCCCACCTCACACCTGATCCACTGCATTCTGACTTCAAGGACAGATAATTCAGGGATAGATGGAAGTCTTGGTCTTATCAGGAACTGAAGTAAACCCAAAGCAGGGCAATGAAGAGGGGAAGTCACTGACAAGAACAGTAGTGGCTTGTTAGAATAAACCACATATTTCCTCCTTGGGAGTTTTGCAGATTGACGCGTACATGTGAGAAGTATTCATCCCCAAAGATTCCCCAGATAATTAGCTTTCTCAGTGTCATCAACGAATCTTCAAAAACAGGTTTTCATTTGCTTACATCACAGTTGGGAAAATCAAAGCCCAGAAAGGTTAGGTGACTTTCCCAGGTTAACACCCCCTGTAGTGCTGAGGACTGGATTATCCAAATACCGCCCTGATGTTTTTCAACATGCCATTCTGCCTGTAAGTAAGTAAACAGATAAACCAAAAAATAAGATAAGAAAGAAAAGAAAAAGTTGACCATGATAAGGCTTTAATCCATTGCTCTAAAGAAGCTGGAGCCTGAGCACAGATCCACAGTCCACTATCCACACAGCATGGCTCCATTAAATAAGGGAGAATCATTTGTTTCATTTATCACCCAGCATATGAACAGCATCTATCAAATGCAAAGGCCATACAAGGCTTTACAGAAAAAGTACTAAGAAATCAAACAAGGTTGATGTCAGTGCTCTGGGAACTCATGGTGCAGTAGAGAAGTAATACATGTAGTCATACCTATAGCCAAGGAAGGAAGAAGAGCAAAGAGTAGAAGCTAGCATGTATTGAGAGAAAGGATGAGGTGAAAGTAAAACACAAATGATAACCAATGCTGATCAAGCTTAGGTGAACAGTGATCAATAGCATTGGCTCAGAGTCCCAGTGCTACCATTTCCTCACTGTGTGACCTTAGGTATATCCGTTAACCTCTCGGTTCTTCAGTGTCATATGAGAATTAAAACAAATAATATGTGTGAAATACACAGAAAAGTTATTGGCACTTTTCAAGTACTGAAAAAAAATAATCTGCTATAATCCTTGCTGGGAACACTTTGCATCTGTAACCTTGTTTAATCATCATGACAGTGCCATGAGATATATGAATGTAGCTTCATTTTATAGGTGAGGAAACTGAGGCACTGATTTTTTTGCCACCGTCCCAAATTTACTGATCTAGCAAATAAGGAGTTAATCCCTAGGCTCAGGGCAGTCTCATTGAGGTTCATGCTCTTTATAACTGTAAAACATTGCTTCCCAGGACTCACACCAGAAGTACAGTTTAAAATTTCCTCAATCCAAAGTAAATGTTGGATCATTTCAAACATGATTTAACATTTTCCCTGTGCCAGGTATCTGTTAGCTTATTGGGGATATAGAGAAAACAGCATAGATTCTAGCACCAAGTTCCGGAGAGAATATTATAACTATCATATCCCTGTGGAACTGAAAGAATTTTTTTAAAAAGTATTCCAATGTTAGCTCCCATAGCTTTCCAATACATGGCTTTTACTCCAAACAGACTTTAATCTTGGGGCCAGTTTGCCTTTCTCCCACCCACTCCTCCTATGTCATCTACCAGATTGAAAGCTTTGATGTAAGTCAAAGATAACAGTAAGACAAGGACCCTAAGAATAGGAAGTGACCTATTTAAGATTCTTTTTTTTTTTAAATTGCATTTTAGATTTTGGGGTACATGTGAAGAACATGCAAGATTGTTGCATAGGTACACACATGGCAGCGTGATTTGCTGCCTTCCTCCCCTTCACCTATATCTGGCATTTCTCCCCATGCTATCTCTCCCCAACTCAAACCTCCCATCTAATACAAAGATTTTTCTAGCAACATCCTCAGTGGTTCTCGAATATCTCTAGAGACAAGAGATTAACTACATTTGGAAAAGCATCTCTTTCCATGGGCATATAATTCTGAGTTCCAGATATATCTTTCTATGAAACTGTAAATTCTACCCACAATTCTAGTTCTGTCCATTAGGATACACAAAATACATCTGATCTCTTTAATTTGTGATGTAAGCAAATTTAAAAAAATTGCACCCATTCCCTCACTTTATTCATCTTTTCTGTTACACTGAGTCTTCCTTAGAGAGTATGGCTTTTAGGCACATCCCAAACACTCCCCTGAATAAAGTAGAGAGCTTGTCAGTCTCTACCTTAAAGATGCCATACGGAAGCTGACTTTCAATCCCACCAGAGCCTTATAGCTAAACTTCTACTTGAGCATTCTAGCTTTATGAATGTCATCTGAGTTTGTATTAGCTCTCCTCCACCTTGGGAAGAGAGAATTCAGTGCCAGAAGCAATATCGTTAGTTCATCTGCATCCCTGTTGGGGACCAGAGAAGCAGGTAATTAATTGTTTCTCTTCTGTGCAAGGCAGCCGGCTTGCTTTGGAAAAGTTCATTCCTCATCCAGCAATGGCTTCTGCAATTAAAGCTATCCACAGCAAGGAGTTTGATTAATAGCTGGGAAGTTTCTCCTTTGCTGACAAATGAGAAGAAGAGAAATCAGATAGGTAGAAGCTAAATGCATTTGCTTAGCACAGAGCCTGGCTAATGCTATTTCCAGAGAAAGGGCTGTAGTAATTCCAAGGGACTAAGAGGGAGAGAAAATCTCTTAAAGGTTTGCAAAGTAATGAATCCAAAGAACCAGATGTGCCTGTTCCTCAGGAGATGAACAGAAAGGGTTGTAGTCGGCAGTCTCTGGAACTGGAGAGGATTTCTTCACACAGATGGGAAAACCAGGGCGCAGAAAAGGGAATCTGATTTTTCCAAGGTCACACAGCCTGCCAAGAAAATCAAGGCCAACTGTGGCCAAACTTCAAATTTCACAGAGTCATAGAGTCACTTTGCTCCAGCTGAAAGAGCAGTGGGACAGTGGTTAACTATTAAAATTGAAGAGACTAAAACCCTGAATCCAGAACCCTAGTTCACCAGGCAATCTTCTTTCTATGATATCACAGTTGCCCATGGCAGAAGGTATGTTTAGTGACCTAGAATAAGAAATCTATAAGAGAAATTGGCCACTTCATAAATTCTACTCATGGTTCCTAGTTTTTCCCTCCGTGACTCTACCAAGTAATTAAAATCCCCTCCATCTTTACAGCTTAGAAGACAGTGATTCTCTCCCTAAAGCCTTGGAGCATTTTTCTCTCCCCACTGAGCTCTCAAGTTCCCAGAACTTCTCCTTAAAGAGCCTAAAGCAGGTGGGAGATGGAGAGTGGGAGCTTGATAATAGCAGGACGGTGAAAAATGTCTATGGACCATGGGGCTAAACTGTCAGCATCAAGGCAGATCAGCAAAGGCAGCGAGCAGGCAAAAGCAGGGCAAGCCAGAAAGGTGGAAGAGGCAGGCTGGAATGCCAAGGGCACAGCTGTAGACAGGAGATAGTGAGTAAGAATGTGGCCCTATGGAGTCCAAGGCAAAGGGCAAGTCAGAGACTAGGACCAACAGGGTTTTATCAAGAGGTCTGGGAGCTAGGCCGGCAAAAGTCGGTTCCAAAAGTGAATTCTTGTCAGTGTTGCATCATTGCAATCATTTCACTAGGGAAGTTTTTGAAAGTCCTGGGACCTATTCCACACTGGACCATTAAGTTTGATGGCCCAGCCCTCCGAGAATAGGGCTTGACAGAACCTGGTGGACATAGAGGCTCTCCCAGGTCAGAAGGCTGGAATGTTGATGAGAAGTAAAGCCATACTGTGTCTCTAAGAGTCAGAAAGACCCTGGATCTGAATGTCGGCCATTCTTACTAGCTACATGACCTTGAGCAACTCAGTCTGTGAGCCTTGTTTTTCTTATTTATCAGTAGCTTTTGGTGGTGATTAAATAAGGTTATCTATTTAGAGCTTAATACAGTACTTGACACATAATAAATGATAAAAATCACTGCCAATAACAGTAGCAGTATTTAATGCTACTAATGTAGCAATGATGTAGTAATAATGATAAACGAACACAGGTAATAATAATTAGAAAATCGACCATCATAGCATGCACAGTTGGTTGCATAGATTAAATGAGGAATTGCAAACTATGGCCTACGGGCCAAATCCAGCTCACCACCTGTTTCTGTGCAGCCCATGAATGACAAGGTCTTTTACATTTTTTAAGGGTTGAGAGACAAAAAATCAAAAGAAGAACACCATTTCATGACACGTGAAGAGTATTCCAAATTCAGTCATCAGTGTCCATAAATAAAATTTATTGAAACACAGGATGCCCAGTCATTTACATTTTATCCGTAGATGCTTTTTTGCTGCAACCGTAGAATTGAATAGTTTCAACAGAGACTGCATGGTCCTCAAAGCCTAAAACATTTACTATCCAGCCCTTTAGAGAGAAAGTTTGCTGGCCCCTGGATTAGACTCTCTCCTCTTGCCTCCTACCTGCCATCTCTTTTAGGCTCAGTGCAGCCTTGACCTTCACACTCTACAGGCTGTCACAGGCATGTTTTGCTAGCTCTGAATGTGCACTGCAATGGCCAGGCTGCAACCCTATTTTTGCATCCGCTGACACAGGGACAGTGATAATTCTCCATGTGGATGTGGACTGACAGACAACTCCCCACAGGGACTTGAAATAACTATTTTCCCCCAGAGTGCAACTTCCTCCTCCCCTGTGCAAACGCACATGCTCTTTGCAAAGACCTAACAATTCAAGTCATAATGGAAGGGAATCTCACCTATTTTATTGCCATAGTTACCGAGATTGCAAGTTTAGATGCTGTATTAGCAGTAAGTGCACGGTAATAATAGAAGTCAGGGAGGAGGGGACGAAAAGGATTCTGGCTCCTGTTTCTCCCTACAGCATCCTTCAGGGCAAATATACCAGAGACAGTTTGCATTAAATTGCAAAGTTGGCAGTTTTCTTTAAAAAAAAAAAAAAATCCAAATAATTGCTTTAAATTCTCTTGTCTTCCCCCTCCCGGTTAACACTCACACAGCTCACCTCATTCTGAAACAATGAAAAGGAGGTTAAAAGGAAAATAAGTGGCCAGGGTTACCATGGAAACCAAAGTGGAAGGCAAGTGAAAGTCAATTTAAGGTTTAAATGCATATGAAGCAGATGTATGTGTGCGGACATATTTGCATATAGATATCCATCTCCCCTCCTCTCTGTTATCCATAGTGTGTTCTTCCTTCTAGGACCACCTCTGGACCGTCCACTCCCAGGGAAATTGTCCTGACAATTTCAAGCCCCAGTAATCTCTCCCCTCTGGAACTCTATTTGAACTGCACTCTGGACACAGGATCGGCCTCTTAATATACACTGCCCTGGAAAGGAACCGGAAAAACTTTTGAGGTCACCGAATACTCTGCACTGACTTATCTGTGTGCCTTTGCTCTTGCTGTTCATGCCTCCTGGAACGTCCTTGCCCACTTCCTTCCCCTGAGTGATCCTTTTTATCCCTCAAGTCTCCATGTTGACAGTGATTTCTCTGCAGTGCTTCTCGCAATTCCTGGCCTCCTTCAAGTTTCCTCATATTTGGTAATGGATGCTTCTTTTATGCTCAAATAGGTCCATCATGACTAATTACGCTAAGTTGTAACTGTTGCTTACAGAACAACCACCCCTCCCCAGACTATGTAACACTGATAGACAAGGGACTGTTTTACTTTGTGTACCCATACTGCCGTGGATGTAATACTCTAGTGCGAATAATTCAAATCACACAATCTAGCTCAAAACATCTATTTCCACATGCAGAAACAGTTGCTAATATTATTATTAATGGTGCTAATTGTTATGATTACCTTCAAATGCACAATGTTCAACTTTCCTTGGTTGCTTCGAAGGAAAATCTTGAATACATGAGGTAGGTGTGGAAAGGGGAAATGGAAGGGCTGAGATGGGGGAAATCTTATCTAACTTATAAGTTAAATCCTTTAACTTATTAAAAATAGTTAAAGGACTCTGAAACTTCTGGCACAGATGAGAAGCTCAAAAGGTGTGCTTTTCTAAATTCACTTCTCAGAAGAGAGTCCTGGGTTTGAACATTTTCTTCAGTACTCCAGAGAGTAGGTGCAGGGGGAAAATAAAAGTTATGGAGCAGAGTTTGTGTTTAATAGGAAAACATATGCAGAGCTTTAAGGCTGTTCAAAATTTAAAAAGGCTGTCATGTGAGATAAGAGAGTCCCCCAGCATAGGAGCATTCAAGTGGGCGTTGCATGAGTAAATACATCAGGACATCAGGGAATAAAACATATGATGTGTGTTTAATAATTTGCAAAGAGAAAACTGGAGTTCCAGGCTACAGAGGTGGCTGTGGCAGGAAGTGGTGAGGAGTATGCAGAACTGAGTGGAGAAGTTCAAACTGTAGCTTGCAGACCAAGCACAGAAAAGTGTGTTTTACATTATTTTATTCTATTTTTTTTCTGCAGGAATTGAGGACCATGGAAGGATTTGAGGTGGAAAGTGACATGATTATTGATATGCATTTGGAAGTTCACACTATTGGCTATAAGCAAGATAGAGTGGAGGACACAGGCCTGGAAAATATTATGCAGCTGCTCCAATAGTCCAGGTGAAGGAGGCCTGAATTAAGGCAGGGGCAGGAGGGATGATGAGGAGCAGGGATGTTAGGGACATACTGCAAAGGTGTAAGGGACAGGCTGTATCAACCAGTCCTTCCAAGTAGCTTCCACTCACTGTCTCCCACCCCTATGTCTGCCATCCTGGAAGACAAATCAGCCTTCCTTGTTTGCAAGAGCAGACTCAAACTGTCACTAGGCTGCGAAGGTTGCAGTCACCTTGAGTGGATTCCCCACGCAGCTCAGTGAGAAGCAGAGCCTTCCCTCTGCTACTCTGTCAGATCCACTTTGCATCAAAACCGCTTTGTGTGTCACCAAGTTATTAAAGTTGTGGACTGCAGTGCTGTGTCAGGCAATGTTGTGCTAAAACTGGGTCAGCAAGGGCTGTCTCTTCAGCAAGACATGGACTCCTGGTGTCCCCACATGCCAACCCCAGTTGCAAAGACTCCTTGGCTGCCTCTCCCCGCTGGCTTTGAGAGGAGGACATAATAACCCTGTAGCTTGGCCTTTGTATTCAGCAGCTCCAGGGATAAATAATTCCCTACAAGATGATTGAAAAGGGCTCCTCTGTTCTCTCGGTCATTCTTTGTGTCCATAAAGGATGACAAGGTCTTGGTTTTTTTCAATTCTCTTTTGAATCCTTCCTTTTCACAGATAGAACAGCTATAGAAAGTGAATAATCAGATGTTTCGAAACCAGGAACCCGAGTTTCCTCTATCTTGTTCTAGGGAGCCCAGGGACAAAAGGGAAACAGAGGGGGCACAAACAAACAGAAATATGTTCACAAAGGGTAAAAGGGTATCAGGAAGAGACACACGACTCCACTGTAGAAGGAATGGTCTCATGACAAGCGAGACACAGAGTTGCAAGTTTGGGGTCAGAAGAAGAAATAAGTTCCCAGGGGCCTATTCAAAGACAGAGGGAGCTACCTCAATTCAATTCAATCCAGTTCATATTTATTGAACACCTACTATGTCATATTTGTAGATACATTCATGAGCAAAATAAACAAAACAAAGATCCCTGTCCTTGTAGAGTTTATATTCTAACAGAGGGAGAAAAACAGTAAATGATAGATACAAATAAGTAGATTATTATGTAAATAATTACATAATGTAAATCATACGGTATGTTAGAAGGTGATAAGCTATGGCACATTTTCATAGGTTAAAATCCATTTAAAAATCTATGGAGAAAAAGAGAGAGAAGGGAAAGGAGGAATGCCGGGGGACAGGATTATAATCTTAAAAAGAGTGTGTAGGCTTCATTATAAAGGTAATATTAAAACCAAGAAGTGAAAAAGGTAATTAAGTTATACTAATGGATTATCTAGGGGAAGCATGTTCCATGAAGTGGGAAGATCCATTTCAAAGGCCCTAGATAGTAGTAGTGTACCTGGCAGGTCCTAGGCACAGCAAAGAGGTTACTGAGGCTGGAGCTGCATTGGTGACACGGTAAATATAGAAAACGAAGCCAGAGCAAAATCAGGGAGCACCTATAGGTCTATGTAAGGACTTCAGTATATACCAAATGTATTATAAGGAGCTTTTGCGCCAGAAGATCGTGAAAGCTCAGCATAAAGTGGAACATAATCTAGAAAAATATTCTAGAATAACGGTTCTCAAATGAGGATCATTTTGCTTCCCAGGGGATGCTTGGCACTGTCTGGAAACATTTCGGTTGTTGCAACCAAGGCAAGTGTGCTACCAGCATCTAGTGAATAGAGTCCAGGAATGCTCTTGAGCATCCTACAATGGACAGGACAGCCCTGCACAGCAAATAATTATCCAGCACATATGTCAGTAGTGCCAAGGCTGAGAAACCATGCTCTAGAAGAAAGTAGAGCTTCAGTGACTGGCAGTCTACATGATCTTTGAGTAAAATGTTCCATTGCTTTTAGAAGAATCTAACAGACCAACTTACCCTTTAGGTATGGTACACATAGTGCCTGAAATCCATGATATTTTCAGAGGGCCATGATAAGTTTTAAATTTTTGATATCAAAAGAAAAATATAGAGTTAATTTTGCATTGCATTTATCTTTATTTCAAAACAGTCCTAAAATAGTGCATTCGTCTTTTTTTTTTTTTTTTTTTGAGACGGAGTTTCGCTCTTGTTACCCAGGCTGGAGTGCAATGGCGCGATCTCGGCTCACCGCAACCTCCGCCTCCTGGGTTCAGGCAATTCTCCTGCCTCAGCCTCCCGAGTAGCTGGGATTACAGGCACGAACCACCATGCCCAGCTAATTTTTTGTATTTGTAGTAGAGACGGGGTTTCACCATGTTGACCAGGTTGGTCTTGATCTCTCGACCTTGTGATCCACCCGCCTCGGCCTCCCAAAGTGCTGGGATTACAGGCTTGAGCCACCGCGCCCGGCATCATTCGTCTTTTTTAATGGCCCAAAAGGACTTCATAAGAGGAAAGGTGCCTAGGGAAAGATGGCCCTGGAACTCAGTCCTCTCTGCCCTTAGACTTGGAACTCCTCTATTCTAGAGTCCTTCATTCAGCAACTGTGCTCCCAGGTCTAATGAACTGAATGTTGTCCTGCTCTCTTTCCTTTCCAGGTGTGTAGAGTTCTAAACATAACTTACTACAAAATTTAGGTGAGCAGAAATCATTTTCATAGAACCACAGAAGAACACTGTCGAGCTAGATGGGTCTTTGGAGCTTAGTTTCTGTGGCTACCTCATTTCATAAGATAAGGAAAGCGAGTCTCAGACAGCAGAGACAAACTGATTAATTTGCACCAGAGTTGAAGCTGAAGGAATCATCTCAGGACTCATTTTGCCAGCTTTCATTTTGTAGTCTCATGCTTGATTTACACCAATTTCCTCAAAATGAGTCTCATGATATCCAATGTAAAAAGTAAAAACCCCAAACTCTTAACATCATGCTGTGCAATTTCATGACACTTTTCAGTTTTCAAAGCTCTTGAATACATTATTTCATTTGAGCTTTACAATAACCCTGTGAGATAGAGAGAAGGCAACTTTTTCATGCCCATTTCTGAGATGTGCAAACTGAGACTCAGGGAGTCCACATGATATGCCCCAAATTACAGAGCTAACACAAGGTGGTGTTACAGACTGAAATGCCAATCCCCTGACTGCTCTTTCAAGACTGTCTTTCAAGTCATCAGTTTTTATTATTCTTGGTATGTCATGCGATATCTAGAACATACTTTGCATTCAATAAATGCTTATTGAGTGAGTAGCTCAACTGTTTTGTTTCACAGATTAAATCATGTTTCCAGAAACAGGTAGAAGTCTGATACATTGTAGTAGGATAGATGCTGGTCTTGCCCACAAAAATATCAGCAAAGAAAAGGGGAGTAGAAAGGCTTTGTAATTTTAGTTCACTTGAAACAGAAACAACATTATACTTTATTGTTTCTCTGTGTCATTTTCATAAGAATAAGTATGAGAAAATAAGTACAAATGTGAGAAAAAAATGAAAGATGATAAGGTGTCAAAACTTGAGATTGGCTGGGAATTACTGCTTAATGGAGCCAAAAAAACAGATTGCTCTACAGATTTGCTAGTCTTCCTGCCCTATATTGTTCTTATCCCTTATGCTGGAACCATTCAACTCTGGAGATTAAAGAAAAAGAAAAAAACAATCCTAGCTATTTTGTACTAGGAAACAAGTAGAAAGAAACGAACAAAATTGGTTGTTCAATTCTGACCTGGTCCTACACACTGGGGTTCCCTGGATGACCTGTGCATATTCCCTGCCATATGGTCTAATTATAGAAACTGGGATTTTTCCTCATCCATCCGCTCATCACAATCTAATAGTGAGCACCTCCCATTTGTCCTCATTGATTCTTCCATTTAGTAGCAAATATATATTAAGCACCGACTATTTGTTAGGGGTTGAGTCTGGTGCTGAGAGATTGAGAAAAGAAGGCATAGTTTAGCTCTCTAGAAGCTCATTGTTCAAGTTGGTGTGTAGGAAATGCACCTGTACATAAACTGACAGCTACAAAATCAGGTGATTAGACCTAGAAACAGAACATGGACAGAGACCTCTGAGAACAGGCAGTGGGGAGTGATTGATTCTATTTAGCAAAATAGGGTGACTGGAGAAGGTTTTGCAAAAGATCCCCAAAAAAGAGACATGGAAGATA
Source organism: Saimiri boliviensis (assembly GCF_048565385.1). Taxonomy (NCBI): domain Eukaryota; kingdom Metazoa; phylum Chordata; class Mammalia; order Primates; family Cebidae; genus Saimiri; species Saimiri boliviensis. The sequence goes on along the minus strand of NC_133450.1, from coordinate 210,455,096 downwards.
CCTTAAAAGGAAGTGAGAGGACGTTCAGGGTGTAGAGAGCAGCATGAGAAAAGTCAGACATGCATAAGAGGCCATGTCACTTCTAAGAAAGCTAAAAGTATCCCAATAATAAGAAATTCCAGTCCTGATTGCTTATGAAGGGCTAGGCCATGGGTTATTTTACACATACAATCTTACTGAATCCTCCCTTCAGTGCTGAGGTTTACCTGACTGTTACATGGACGAAGAAGCTCTTGTCATCGACAGGAAGTGGGTGACCTACAATTGATATTATAGCATAGCTAGTAAAATGAGCCAGTAATTGGACACTGATCTGTCTGTTTCCAAAGCCCCTGTTCTGTGCTGCTACCCTGTTTTATTGATGGGAAAACTGGGGTTGAAGTAGGCGAATTCCCTTGTTCAAGGACCACGTGGCTGTGACAATTGAATCCAAAAGTAGGTCCAGGTCTGTGTACTTTCTACTGCCCTACCCTGTCATTTGGTGCAGGTACTCATTAAAGAGATTTCAGTGTGGAGGCAGAAGTGTTTGTTTTGTTTTGTTTTTCCACCTTAGTGACAAGAGCTGAGCTACACAGCCTCAAAAATAAACGTTACCCTCATGGTGTGAATAGAGATATCAATACAAATTGCCTCTGAGTCTTTTGCATCATGAAAGGGAAAATACACTCAGCTGGAGCAGTTTCAGGAAAATATGAAAGAGAAAGAAAAATAATAGGCTGACTGAAGAAGGATATAGAAGTCCTTTGGGAAGAAATGGCAAAAAAAAAAAAAAGAAAAAAAAAGAAAAGGCAGAAGATTTTAGGTTGAGGCAGTGGGAGAACTTGGGAGTTGCGACAGAGGGTAGGCAGAAGCCAGGAATGTGCAAGATATAAGAAATAAAAAGGACAGCAAAGGCTGCTCTTGTATAGAGAAGCAAACAGAACACACATCAGTAAAGACGGCTTTGTCTCAAATCCACAGAGGAGAAATGAGGAGGAGTATTCAAAGAAATTAATGGAGGAAATAGCAAAGAGTTGAGATTGAGAGTCCCACTGGTGATAGAGCACACATCCCAGAAGAAGGAAAAATGCATAACTGAGAAAGTTATAGTCTAAGAAAAACAGTAGTAACACAAAGGAGAAAAGCCTAGAGGCGTAGAACGGAAGCCTTGAAGGATGGCAATAGAATCACACAAACACAGAGAAATTACAAGTTATCATAAGGGGGCATATAACACAACTGAGAAACAAAGAATGTGAGCTCTGAGTGAAGAGCCAGTGCAGATCACTTGAGCATAAGAAAGAAGGCAATGCAGGATGAGAAAATATAAATGATTCATGAAGGAAGCAGAGGTCGATAGCTAACACTTATTGATCATCTGTAATGTGCCTAGTATTTTATATATGGTCTATTATTTAATTGTCCTCACAGTTCTATGTTGTCAGCATGTTTAGACATATGTTCCTGATCCAGGAGAGATTAAGTGCTTTAACCAAGGTCACACCTCTCACAGTACTAGAGCAAGGTCAAGGACTGAGCTGTGCCTAGGTCCAGAGTCACTCCTTTACCTATATTTCAACCTGTCTTCATCCAGATTGGTTGGCTATACACAGGTCACTAAAGAGCAACATATTTGGAAATCCTCTATAGTATGCTCTTGCACGTTTAAAATACAACAAATAGTATTGTAAAACCATTTCAAGTGATTTACACAGTGCTAGAAACACGGAGATCACTCCGTAAATGTTGGTTTTAATGATGACATTTAGATAGAAATTGGACCCGGAAAATTGATGTGGTTTATGTGTGAGCAAGAATAGAGATTTTAAAAAATAGAGGAAAAGATGCTATAATTTCTATTCTGAGAGCTGATGGTAAGTATCTTTTCCCAATCCCACATATATTGACATCATTGTGGTATGTTGAAATTAGCTATGGTGGGAGTATTTACACCATAGAATTTTGCAAACAGAATCAAGGCTGTCTATTCCTCCATCTCACCTCTATAGAGCTGGTTGTTAAATATTTACCAGCATATTAGTCTATATATCCTGTCTGGGTGGGAAGATGTATGATCTTAGTTATATAATAAAAAAGTTCAGAAAGCACGTTTTTAAGTAAATTTACCATCCCCTCAAAACACATGAAACTATACTTGTAGAAACAAGATTATTTTCTCAAAACAAGAAAAATAATTTATTTGAAAGAAGACTTTAAATGTCTTAGGGAAAAAGTATGATGTGAGGAAGTGGCTGTGTATGATCTGTGAAGCTACATGTCAAAACTTTGAACTGGGCAGCAGCTATTCAGACACGTGATAAATTCAGAAGCATAATAAAGCATGTTTGAGAACAGCCTTTGGGATAAAGCCATTGGAATTTAAATTCTGGCTTTGCCACTTACTAGCCATGGAATCTTAGGCCAATTAGTTAATTTCTTTGCTACAATTTCACCTGTGAAATAAGGCTAAGAACAGTGCCTCTCAGAGGAAATCCTTAGGACTTGGTGAAGCCGTGCAGGTCCAGAAATTTGCTCAGTGCCTGAGACACAGATTCCTCACTACATGCTGGCTTCCGTAACTATACCTAGCCAGAAACTGGACCTGGGAAATTGATACAGTATATGTGCACGAAAGATGATAAGAGAGGAAATCATACGCTCTTTTATGATTATTCTAGGGTAACAAATGCAATGAATTCCTAAAATGCTGAAATTTTGGCAATAACATACAGGAGATCCTTGGAGATGACAGAAAATACACTGTGGAGATCTCCGTTTCCTTCCTCTCACAGTGGAATAAGGTGAATGGGCTTTATCAGTGTTTCTCACATCTGCTTAATGATCGAATCATCCAGGTAAATTTCAAAAAAAAAAATATGTACTTCCTCTTCATAACTTAGAAGATTTTCATTAAGTCCTTCAAGGTTGGGATCCATGAACTTCTCTCTTTTTCAAAGCACCCCTCACCAGGAGATTTTGGTTATTAGGTTTGGTGACCACTTAACTACATCTCAGTTCTGAATCTGTCAACCAAAGCTAAAAGGATTACCCATCCAATTGCAGGCCTAGCCCAACCCCTGGATGTTTCTCTTGAACTAGCTCCTTACCCCAGAATTGGGGGCCCCTGACCATCAAGGCAGGTCAGTTTGGGAAGTCACTGCTTCCCAAGGAGTTCATTCAGTGTTGATTCGGTCTGGTTCCCCTGAAATCTCAGACTTAGGCTAACTCCAAACCTGTTTGTACCCTGTAATATCCAACGACTGCTCTGCTCAGGGTCAAGCAGGGTTTATGGAAGGTATATGCCAGCACACAACCTGGCATGCTGTGAGTGCTTGGGAAATATCCAAGGGGCCCTTATGGGGCCGAAATCCCACTGGAGTTTAGTGCGCTAGCAAACACTGATTGATACTCTGGTAAGAGAAGGCTTCCAGTAGAAATGATTTTTAGCTACACTTCAAAGGTAGAAAGGGTTTAAGGAGATGAAAATTAGGTGTTTGGAAATGTTGGACCTCCTTATTCTAGCAAGGGATGACATAAAAAATGAGTTTTACATCTGTCACTCATGGATGGTGTGGTGGATGGATTAAAGGGGAGAATATGGGAGGCAAGAAACCTCCCTTGCATGGTCTATACATACACAGAGAAGCCAACAGGCAAAGTATGGTGGGAAGATTTGAATCCCACAAGGGCAGCTGGGACCATGCAGTCACAGAGTGGGGTTATAGCATTTATAAAGCCCCTACTATGTGCTGATGGCCTGCCTCCACCGTCTAACTCCCTCCTCATCCTAATCTGAGAAGGCAAGCATCTTTATTCCCATTTGGCATGTTAACAAACTGAGGATAGCAATGGTTACATGAGGCTTAAGCCTACTCATGTAAGAAGTGGCAAAAATCAGGATTTACACCCAGGCTGGCTTGTCTCTATATATCAGGAACAATAACACATGTAATTAAACCCCAGATTTTTTGGGAAAAAGAAAATGGGGACAGAGTTGTGATTTGCAGAGGAAGAAAAGAGAGTATCTAGATAAAAAATAGGAGAGAAACACGCACGCGCACGCACACACACACACACACACACACACACGCTTATTACAGTCTAAGTGAGCCTGTCCCCTCATTCTCTGGCTAATATATTCTGGGGCTAGTTTAGGGGATCTAGGAGAGAATGACTTGTCAGCTCATAGGAAGTGAATGATAGCATGAGAATTACCGATAATCTTATTCTCCTCTTTCAAACCCTCCAAGGGACTAAGATGCATGTATTTTTTTTTTTTTTCTTTTTTCAGAAGAGGTTCATTTTTCCTTTCATAACCACTGGCCTAGATTGTTTCTCTTTTCCCTCTGGTGTTTGGTCAGATACAACCTGATACGTGATGAGACTGAGCCTTTGCTAAGGGATACAAAAATTAAAAAAAAAAAAAGAAAACCAAATGCATGTTAGGCATTTCCATTCAGAAGGACCTCCTGTCTCTTTCACTTGGGGCTTTTGCTCAAATTAAATTACCTTCTGCCTGTTGTCACCACCGTTCTATATATATCTAGTGCTTGAGCTATTGAGATAAATGAGTGGAGCCCAAGTTGTTGGGTCAGGCCACAGGAGACATCACAGTTGCTACCAATTCTCAAAAAGAACAGATTGTGTTTCAGGCCCTGAAAGTCCCACTCCATGCTTTGTGGGACAGAGCTATAAAGGGCAATAGTATCTATTTCTCCTGATTTTTGAGTTCCTTTTGTAACAAGATCAAGAATCTTTTTAACATTCATTAGAGCAATTGAGGGTAAAGTCTCCATGTTCTAATGATGGGTTCCTAAGGTTCAGTCATTTCCCCTTCAATCCACCCACCACACCATCCTCTGAGTAGCAGAATTACACCTCACTCATTTCTGATCTTTACCCTCCCTAGAATAAAAAACTTTAGTATTTCTCAACATCTTAAGAGATATTCCAGGTCCTTCTGGATCTGGCCCCCTGCAGCCCTTCTGGTTTCTTCTCTTCTTTATCTCACCCATATTTTTATTACTGAAAACAATTGTAATAATAGGTATCACAAATTGAGTGCTTACTACATGATGGTGTGCCAATTAATTTCTATTCATCATATTAATTTATTTTATCCCATTATAATTCTCTGAGGCAAATGTCTGCAGTATCCTCGATGTACCAGACTAGATGATGAAACGTAGGAACAGAAGGGTTAAGTAGTGTAACCTGCCCCAGGTCACACAGCTTCTATGTGGTAGGTCAGCGATTTAGATCTGTCTGTCACCAAACCTCAAATCACTAACGTTTACTTCAGGTATGTCACACTACAATATAACCACATGTTTACATGTCTGTCCCTCTGTCACCTAAATCATCAAATCATACCTAGAGATTAAGAATTGTGCTATTTTTCACCCATTATTGTTTTTGTCCTATGAACAGAGTCATGGTAGGCACACCATATATATATGGGGAATACACACACACACACACACACACACACACACACACACATTGTGTGTATTTCCCCAATTTTAATATTTTAATATTTTTATTTTGAAAAAGGAGAAGGGCAATATTGCTAATAGATGGGGCTGATGTGAAGATTTTTTTTTTTTTTTTGAGACAAATTCTTGTTCTGTCACCCAAGCTGGAGTGCGGTGGCATAATCTCGGCTCACTGCAACCTTTGCCTCCCAGATTCAAGTGATTCTCATTCCTCAGCCACCTTTGTACCACGACACTCAGCTAATTTTTGTATTTTTTTTAGAGATGGGGTTTCACAATTTAGCCAGGCTGGTCTTGAATTCCTCAGCCTCCCAAAGTGATGGGATTACAGATGTGAGCCACCATGCCTGGTCTCCCAATTGTGTTTTATCATATTCTGTTTCTTAGAAGTAGATAAAAATATGGCAAAATCTCATCTTTTGATCTGAATGTCTCCAGATGAGTTCAAATCCTTCTTCTGTGACGTCTAGATTCATAATGCTCTAGGGTGGGATTCCTAGCTGCTCTGTGCCTTAGTTTCCTATCTGTAGAATGGAGTAGATTAATTAAGTCACTTAAGCACTTTGAAGAGTGCTGTGCATGGAGGAGCTCTTCATAAATGAAAACGATTATTGTCAGTTGGCTGCCAGATCCGACATACTTTGCATAATGTAGAAAAGTATACATACTTTTAGAAATGTACCCAGGATACTGCTCTTCCCTGTCAGCGCAGTTAGACTTGACCCTACTGAGCATGGAGGTCATACTTTATTTGGATTTTTGTGGTATTCCTCTTCAGGGGCTGGCAGATAGTATGAGCTCAGTCAATGTTTTTAAATGAATAGTCAGTGCTCTGGATTATGCCTGTTCTACCATCCAGGCTATGGCAATACAGGGATTCTCAGTTGCTTTTCTAGTTTATATGCCTATGAGTACTTCATTCTGTTGCCTTCTTTAACACTTGTTAATCCGCTGGTTACTGAAGCTGACTACATGTTGAGACCATGCAGCATGTGTCAAGCACTATGCTGAGTATATGGCATCCATCACCCATTTCGTAAAAACACGTTGTATTCCAGTACCCCAGTGTACTGGGAATCACTAGTGAACCCAGCTGAAACATTTCCAGCGAAACTTACAGAGGAGGGGATATCTGTGTGCATTCATTTTGCATTCCCTGTCTCCCAGAGAGCTCAAGTAGCACCTTACTGAGGGTTAAAAAAAAGCAAAGAAAAAAAGAAAACCTCTGCAGGAGGCTTCTAGACTGAATATTGGTGTTGCTACCTCAAAACAAAGGCTTTCTGCTCCAAGCCAGCCAGAATCTCCTGGTGAGCAAAAGGCAGGATCCAGCTCCAATAACAAGCTTTTATTTCATATCCAAATATAAAAGCCTTATTTCACATCTAAATGCATGTAAAGCTACAACTCTTGGTTCTTATTCCATATCACAGGTGAAAATAATGGGCCAACTTTCATGCATAGAGGGACTGACATGGACTCAGTTTATACAACTTCATGTTTATATCTGTCAACAAAGCTGCCAAACAATAAATGAGACATTTGAGGAAATAATCAGCACTATCACTGGATTTTTCAGCATAATTTGAACAATCATGCTTAGGACATATTTCAGGCAAGGATTTAAGAACTCAGCTTTTGGAATTAGGCACATATGGCCTCTAGTCTTCCATCTTACTATCTGTAATTTACTAGCTAAGTTATTTGGATGGATCAGTTCAATCTCCCTTAGCCTCAGTTTCCTCTTCTGCCAAATGGAGATGATGAAGACACCTGCCTCACAGGGTAGTTGGGAATATTAAATGGGATCATGCATGTAATAACACCTAGCATAGGGCCTGGTACATGGAAACTGCTCAAAGACGGTTTCACTTAGTATAAGCTGACTTAAGAATGTTTTATTTTTTCATTACTATGATCTTCATTGCTATTGTTTTATGGTGGTAGAAAGAATCCCTATAGTGGATAGAATGCTAATCAGAAGTTTTGGAAATGTCAAAAACAAAGAAAACAAAAACAAAAATTAAGATCACAAAAGCTAAACCTGCTACAAGAAACCCAAAACATAAGACAGAATCAAGTAGAACTGCTCCAGTTGATTCCTGACTTTATTTCTCACTCCTTTTCTTCCATCTCTCCCCTTTTCTATTATTACTGGTAGAGGTAGCATTATCAACAGAATTTCACTACTGGTACTACCACCATCACCGCCACTAGCCTGGTGGCTTCTTCATACAAAGTCAGCATGCATTAGGAACAGGAATATCTGGCTCAAATCCAGGCCATGCCTCTCACTGTCCTTGTGACATCAGGCAGAACAGGAGGCTAGCTAAGAGGGCAGGGAAGGCCAGGCTGAGCTTATAGCACCAATGTGCCCCATCATAAAGAGTTCTTTCTAAGGTTTCACTGTCTAGAGCTTCACACTATGTTTCTACTGATCACCTGATATCTTGGCATCCCCTTGAGGGCAGTTGTATCTTCTCTTTGCACCTTTTCACCGTCTGGTAGAACACTTTGCATTCAAGGAATAATCTAATTTCTGTTTCTATAGCTGCTAATTTCTAGGTGATGTATTCTATCCAACTAGAATGTCTACTCCAGGGAAACAAAACTGCCATATTATGAGTCTTTCACTCTTTGTCATAAAAATAGGAGAAAAAAGTGGATGGAGGGGATCATGGCAGATAGAAGGCAGGACTCGGTTGCAGCTCCAGACAGGGAAGCATCCAGAGGCTTGAATTGTGAATTTTAGCTCCAGATTTACTGTAAAAACAAACCAGCAGTCCCAAGAGGACCCACAAACCCTCTGAAGGAAGTGGACTGCTCCTGCAGGACCCAGAACACATCCACAGTCCTGTGAGTGCCTCAACTGTGGAAGTGGGAAAGGAAGACTCTCCTCTCCCAAACACACACCCTCACTGGAGAAGGTGAAGGTCTGTTCTAAGAAGTTTCCAACTTTACCTGGAGCTGAGTCAAGTTAGATGAGCCAAGCAAGATTCAGGGTTAGAGAAAGCAGCAGAAAGACCCTGGGAGCTTGCTGAATCTTCAAGCAGCCCATTCCTGCCTGGCACCACAGAGATCCATTGGAAGGGTGGTCAGAGGAGCAGGAGTTAAAACTCCACAGGGAGAAGGAATTTTCTAGCTAAACTTTGTAACAATTTGAATCAGAGGAGAAGCCTCCCATTCAATGGCCAGAACTTAGGGGAGGTATGCAAATCCCGGGAAAAGACTTCACAGGCCAGATAAGAACTAAAGCTCTTTTCTTTGGCAGCTGGAAGATGGATAGCCTCAGGCAAGCCTTCAAGCCCATCTCACTGTCCTCCTGGAAACAAACCAAGGGCTGTTGGAGGTGAGCACTGCGGGAGTGAGGCTGGCCCTTCAGTTTGCATAGGACATGGGTGAGGCCTGTGACTGCCAGCTTTCCCCCATTTTCCAGACAATCTGCATGACTCAGGAGAGGCACCCATAATCCTCCTAAGTACACAACTCCAGTGACCCAGGATTCTCACCCCCATCCCCTACAGCAGCCTCAGCAAGACCGGTCCAAGGAGAGTCTGAGCTCATACATGCCTAGACCTGCCCCCACCTGATGGTCCTTCCCTATCCATCCTGATAGCAGAAGACAAAGGGCATATAATCTTGGGAGTTCTAAGGCCTTCACCACCATCAGTTCCTCTCCACACTACTACAGCTGATACTTTCTGGAAAGTGCCACCTCCGGGCTGGAGGCCCATCAGCACAAAAATAGAGCATTAAACCACCAGCCTAAGGACCCTTATGGAGTCCATTGCACTCTCTGCCATCTCTACCAGAACTGGTGCTGGTACCACAGCTGAGAGACCCAGGAATGGTTCACATCACAAGACTGTGCAGACAACCACCAATACCAGCTTGGAGCCTGGTAGACTTACTGGGTGGCTAGACCCAGAAGAGAGACAACAGTCACTGCAGTTCAACTCACAGGAAGCCACTCCCATAGGAAAAGGGAAAGAGTACTATATCAAGAGGAACATCCTGTGGGACAAAATTATCTGAACAACAGCCTTCAGACTTAGACCTTCCCTCTGACATAACTACCCAATGAGACGGAACCAGAAAATCAACCCTGGTAATATGACAAAACAAGGCTCTTCTACACCCGCAAAAAATCACACTAGTTCACCAGCAATAAATCCAAACCAAAAAGAAATTCCTGATTTACCTGAAAAAGAATTCAGAAGGTTAGTTATTAAGCTAATCCAGGTGGGCCCAGAGAAATCCAAAAAAAACATGCAAGAAGTGAAGGTAGAAATATCATTCTCAGCAAACTGACACAAGAACAAAAACTCAAACACCACATGTTCTCACTCATAGGCGGGTGTTGAACAATGAGAACACATGGACACAGGGAGGGGAGCATCACACACTGGGGTCTGCTGGGGGGAACTTGGGGAGGGACAGCAGGGAGTAGGGGGTTGAGGAAGGATAATATGGTGAGAAATGACTGATATAGGTGATGGGGATGGAGGCAGCAAACCACATTGCCATGTATGTACCTATGCAACAATCCTGCATGTTCTGCACATGTACCCCAGAACCTAAAGTACAATAAAATATATTTTTTTAAAAAAAGAAATATTCAATTAAATAGATAGCTTGAAGAAAAAAAAATAAAAATTCAGGAAACTTTGGATACACTTTTAGAAATGCAAAATACTGTGGAAAGTCTCAGCAATAGAATTGAAGAAGTAGAAGAAATAAATTCAGAGCTTGAAGATAAGGCCTTCAAATTAACCCAATCCAACAAAGACAAAAAAAAAAAAAAAAAAAAAAAAAAAAAAAAAACACACACAGAATAAGAAAATATGAACAAAGCCTCCAAGAAGTCTGGGATTATGTTAAATGACCAAACCTAAGTATAATCGGTGTTCCTGAAGAAGAAGAGAATTTTGAAAGCTTAGAAAATATACTTGGGGGACTAATTGAGAAAAACTTCCCCAGCCAACTGGAGATCTAGACATCCATATATAAGAAGTGCAAAGAACACCTGGAAATTCATTGCAAAAAGATCTTTTCCTAGGCACATGTCATCAGGTTATCCAAAGTTAAAATGAAGGAAAGAATCTTAAGAGCTGTGAAACAGAAGCACCAAGTAACCTATAAAAGAAACCTATCAGATTAACAGCAGATTTCTTTGCAGAAACTCTATAAACTAGAAGGGATTGAGGCCCTATTTTCAGCTTCCTCAAACTAAACAATTATCAGTCAAGAATTTTGTATCCAGTGAAACTAAGCATCATGTAAGAAGGAAAGATATGGTCGTTTTCAGACAAACAAATGCTGGGAGAATTTGCCATTACCAAGCCAGCACTCAAGAACTGCGAAAAGGAGCTCTAAATCTTGAAGTGAATTCTGAAAACACATCAAAACAGAATTTCTTTAAAGAGTAAATCACACAGGACCCATAAAACAAAAATAGAAGCTAAAAAGCAAAAGCAAATAACAAAACACCCCAAAGTACCCAGACAAAAAAAGAGCATGATGAATGCAATGGTACCTCATATTTCAATACTAACATTAAATATAAATGGCCTAAATGTTCCAGTTGAAAGATACAGAACTTCACAATGGATAGTAACTCACCACCCAACTAACTCACCTAACACATAAGGATGCACATAAACTTAAAATAAAGGTGTAGAAAAAGGCATTTCATGCAAATGGACCCAAATAGTGAGCAGGGGTAGCTATTCTTATATCAGACAAAACAAACTTTAAAGCAATAGAATTTAAAAGAGGAGACAAAGACAGACATTATATAATGGATGGTAAAAGGCCTTGTCCAACAGAAAAATATCACAATCCTAAACATATATGCATCTAACATTGGAGCTCCCAAATTTATAATACAAATACTAATAGACCTAGGAAGTTAGATAGACCGCAGCACAAGAATAGTGGGGGACTTCAATACCTGCTGACAGCACTAAACAGGTAATCGAGACATAAAGTCAACAAAGAAACAATGGGTTTAAACTATACATTGGAGCAAATAGACTTAACAGGTACATACAGAACATTTCATCCAACAACCACAGAATACACACTCTATTCAACAGTGCATGGAACTTTCTCCAAGATAAACCATATGATAGGCCATAAAATGAGACTCAATACATTTAAGAAAATTGAAATTATATCAAGCACTCTCTTAGACCACAGTGGGATAAAACTGGAAATCAACTCCAAGCCTTCAAAACCATGCAAATACAAGGAAATTAAATGACCTGCTGCTGAATGAGCACTGGGTCAAAAGCAAAATCAAGATGGAAATTTAAAAATTCTTCCAACTGAATGACAATAGTGAGTGAAACAACTTATCAAAACCTCTGGGATATGGCAAAGGCAGGGCTAAGAGGAAAGTTAATAGCCCTAAATGCCTACATCAAAAAGTCTGAAAGAGCACAAACAGACAATCTAAGGTCACACTTCATGGAACTAGAGAAACAAGAACAAATTAAATCCAAACTCAGCAGAAGCAGCAAAATAATCAAGATCAGAGCAGAACTAAATGAAATTGAAACAAAGAAAATACAAAGGATAAATGAAACAAAAACCTGCTTCTTTGAAACGATAATTAAAATTGATAGAACATTAGCAAGATTAACCAAGAAAAAAAGAGAGAAAATCCAAATAACCTCACAAAGAAATGAAACTGGATATATTACAACTAACACCACTGAAATACAAAAGATCATTCAAGGCTACTATGAACACCTTTTCACATATAAACTAGAAAACCTAGAGGAGATGAATAAATTCCTGGAAAGATACAACCCACCTAGCTTAAATCAGGAAGAATTAGATACCCTGAATAGACAAATAATGAGCAGCAATTTAAAATGACAATTAAAAAATTATCAACAGAAAAAGTCCAAGACCTGTGGATTCACAGCAGAATTCTACCACACATTCAAAGAAGAATTGGTACCAATTCTTTTGATACTATTCCACAAGACAGAGAAAGAAGGAACCCTCCCTGACTAATTCTATGTAGCCAGCATTACTCTAATACCAAAACCAGGGAAGGACACAACCAAAAAATAAAGCTATAGACCCGTATCGCTGATGAACATAGATGCTAAAATCCTTAACAAAATACTAGCTAACCAAATCTAAAAACATGTCAAAAAGATAATCCACCATGACCAAGGGGATTTCATACCAGGGATGCAGGGATTGTTTAGCATGCAAAGTCAATAAATGTGATGCACCACATAAACAGAATTAAAAACAAAAATCACATGATAATCTCAATAGACGCAGCAAAAAGCATTAGACAAAATCCAGCATACTTTTATGATTAAAACTCTCAGCAAAATTGGCATACAAGGGACATACCTTAATGTAATAAAAGCCCTCTATGGCAAACCCATAGCCAACATAATACTGAATGAGGAAAAGTTGAAAGCATTCCCTCTGAGAACTGGAAAAAGACAAGGATGCCCCCTCTCACCACTGGTCTTCAACATAGCACTGGAAGCCCTAGCCAGAGCAATCAGACAAGAGGAAAAAAAGGGCATCCAAATAGGTAAAGAGGAAGTTGAACAGTCACTGTTTGCTAACTATATGATCATTTGCCTTAAAAACCCTAAGGACTCCTCAGAAAGCTCCTAGAACTGACAAAAGAATTCAGTAAAGTTTCCAGATACAAGATTAATCTACACAAATCAGTAGCTCTTCTAAACACCAACAGCAACCAAGCAGAGGATCAGATCAAGAACTCAACCCCTTTTACAATAGCTGCAATAAAATAAAAGAAAATACTTTGGAATATACCTAACCAAGGAGTCGAAAGACCTCTACAGGGAAAACTGCAAAATACTGCTGAAAGAAATCATAGACGACACAAACAAATGGAAACACATCCTATGCTCACGGATGGGTAAGATGAATAATTGTGAAAATGACTATATTGCCAAAAGCAATCTACAAATTCAAAGCAATCCCCATCAAAATACCACCATTATTCTTTGCAGAATTAGAAAAAACAATTCTAAAATTCATATGGAACCAAAAAAAAAAAAAGCCTGCATAGCCAAAGCAAGACTAAGCAAAAAGAAGAAACCTGAAGGAATCACACTACCTGGTTTCATACTGTACTATAAGCCCGTAGTCATCAAAACAGTGTGGTAGTGTGATACTGGAGTAAAAATAGGCACACAGACCAATGCAACACAATAGAGAACCCAGAAGTAAAAACAAATACTTGCAGCCCACTGATCTTTGACCAAAAAAACAAAAGCATAAAGTGGGGAAAGGATACCTTTTTCGACAAATCATGCTGGGATAATTGGCCACATACTGTAGGAGAATAAAACTGGATCCTCATTTCTTACCTTATACAAAATCAACTCAAGTTGGATTAAAGACTTAAACCTAAGACCTGAAACTGTAAAAATTATAGAAGATAACATTGGAAAAAGCCCTTCTGTTATTATAAGTGAAGTAACCCAGGAATGGAAAACCAAACATCATATGTTCTCACTGATATGTGAGAGCTAAGCTGTGAGGATGCAAAGGCAGAAGCATGATACAACGGTCTTTGTGGACTCGAGGGAAAGAGTGGGAGGAGGGAGTGGGATGAAAGACTACAAATACAGTAGAGGATATACTGCTTGGGTGATGGGTGCACCAAAATCTCACAAATCACCACTAAATAACTTACTCATGTTACCTAACATCACCTGTACCCCGATAACTTATGGAAAAATAAAACAAAAAATAAAAGAAGAAATTGCTTAACTCTGTTATGCAACTCAACAATTTTGCAGTAACAAGATGATCACTTTACAACAGCTTCTCCAATCCTTGTGCCGTAACATTCTAGGATGTTTATCTATTTCTTGTAAGGGAGGCTGGGTTCACTCCAATTCTGAGAAAGTGTTTAAAGCCAAAAAACAAATTGTATTACGTCAAGACTGAGTTATAACTTCCTAGTGTCACACGGCAAATTTGTACCAACACCAGGATGCGGACTTGTGCCTCCTAAATGCAAGGCACCACAAACCAATGGGCTTAATGCTAAGAAATTACCTAGGCTCCTGTCTGGTCATATGCTCCCCATTTCATAATGAAAGCACACAAAAACATTAATATATTTGATTGCTGTGAAGTGCCTTTCACTGTTTTCAGCACTTTGTTTGTATAAGCATTCATTTAATATATCATCCTTAACTGACAGATACACAAACTGAGACATCGTCCAGATAAATGTCTTTGCCAGGGTCAACTGATGCCAATTAACTATTAGTATCCATGCAATTCACCATTTATACTATATATTTTTTTCCTCCATTCTGCTATGGATGGTCTACCTATTATTTCCCAGATTTATCATTTATATTTTTGATCTTCTTTTAGATTAAGAACTTAAGGATCCATCTGCAGAGCTATTCTTTTAAAATTTCCAGCTTAAATAACTCCTCCTCTGTTAAGCCTTCTCTGACTGCTTCTAGGAAGAACAACCCTCCACTCTCCACCATCCTGGATGGTGACATAACTGTGTGTGTGTGTGTGTGTGTGTGTGTGTGTGTGTGTGTGTGTGTGTGCACTGACATGTCTCTCTTACCAAAATGAATCTAAACTCTATACCTTTGGGAGTACTTCTTGTTCATTTACTTCTGCAGCTTCATGTGCCTTTTTAACTGCAGACTAGCTTCTTTATAAATATTAACTGGCCAAATTAGTAAAATAAAGAACACTCTCAAGGAGAAAACAGAAAGTGAAAACTTTATTTCCATGAACTTAACTGCCAACAAAACTGAGAGGTAGATATTATCCCCATTTTAAGCTGAGACAAACAAGACAGGTAGTATGAGACAGAATCAGAACACAGATGTGTCTGATTCCCAAAGCTTCTGTTCTCTCTAATACACGAGAAGAAAGAGGCACATTAATGGTCACATGCAGAAGCAGTTAATGTAGTTCACAGACAAGAAAGGAAGAAAAGGAGCAATGAGAAAATGAACATCAAAAAATAGGGAAGTTGGAATGCTAACAGGTCAAGGCAGAGAGAAAGACAAGACTTACTAAGCAAGAACTAACTTAGTTCCCAATAAGAAAGTGCAAAGGAAGGAAGATTGTGGTGACATTTAGACAGCTTAGAATGGCAACAGAATTGAGCTTCAGATATTTGGAAGAGTTTTCTTCATAACTGTGGCAAGAGCCAGAAAAAGTGAAGGGCAGAGGCAAGAACTTGCAGTAGGCAAAGAGGAAGCATGATTTAGAGGCAGATGCCACAGCTCAGGAAGGAAGTGCCTTGACCCTACTGCTTGAGAAGAGGCATGCCTGGAAGTGCTGGCACTAAGGACACTGTTGGTTGCTATTTGCAGTGGCATATGGAGGAAGGATGATTGCAGCCCTATAGTGTCATAAGGGACCGCCGTGAATGGCATTTCAAGAAAGAAACCAGGAAGGGATGAGGAACTCGAGTTGTCTGTTTCTATCAATCCACAAGTGTGAAGTTTATGAATAAAGTTTACTCTCAACTGACAAGAATTTGCATATGGTAAGAGGCACAAGGGGTTGAACGGTACCTCTGTGACTAACAGTGTAGGAGCCTGGGAGATATCACTTTAAATGTCAAGTATGAGAAAGAAAAAAATAATAATTGTAAGCATTAATCCACAAAAGTGCTTGACTTCAGACAAACTGTTCTCTTCTCCTTTGAAATAATTAAAACTGGCCAAGTATACACATTGCTGAAATAGAGGATACTCCTGTAAGAATGACATATAGCTTAATTTAAAAGCTTTTTTAATATGTAGGCAAAACTGAAGATATTCTTGGGTTTATAACATGGGACAAAAGAGAAACTTCTCCTTCAAGGGATTTTCAATCCATTATCATAATAACTCCTTGCATTTATTGAGCAATTCCCTAAATTGTATTGGATCCTCTGTCTTACTTGATTCTCAAAGCTTTCACAGAAGACAGTGCAGGTTATCCCACAGATAAAGAAACAGAGACCAAAGAGCAAAGAGATAAAGAAATTTGCCTTTGTTCAATAGCTTGTCAGTGGCGTAGCCATTTCACTATCAAAGTCTTGCTTCCATAGTCTTTCACCTACAACTCAATGGGGTTGATAGCTTAATCCTGGTCAGAAATGAGGGAACATGGGAAATAATATAAATACATGGATACAACATGACTTGATAAATGAATCTTCCATTTGCATATAGCATCGTCAGGTTTAGAATGATAGAATCACATGTTAAGGATGCTGGAAAATCTGGATGATGGAGTTACACCTCTTATCACAGAACAGAATTCCTGGAATGGATACTTACTCCAATCCCCACAATTTATAAGTAAAGAACAGCCCTGGAGATGTAAACAAGCTAGAATGTCAGAGAACTGGCCTGACCCTCAGCAGCAGTTTGGTTCGTTGCTTTCTGACTACCAAATTTTCTTGTGACACCTTCAAAATTTTTCCAAATCTGCAGATCTTTTACGCAATTCATTTTGTCCCATTTTTTCCTAAGTTGGCCCACATTGTAAGCTTAATTACATTTTAAAGAGATAATTAATTATTGGCTAGTCACAAAATTTATTATAAACAGTGAAAATAAACATATAACCATTAAAGGTAAGACACTCTTCTGTCAACCACATAAAATCATCTCATTTACTTACATGTCACATTTTGAAGATACTGATCTAACCTAAATGTCCCATTTTACAGATGAGAGACCTGAGCCCAGAGGTGGGCTCCCAGTGGCAGACCTGAATCCTAAACCACACTACCTCTACCTATGCTCACTTACCTGATCTCAGCTGTTAATATGCCAGTAACTGGCAAAGGTGTTCCCTGCTTTTAGTGGTGCTGGACGGTCAGACTTGGGCAAGAAACTGAAGCCACAGCTAATTCAGCCAAAGATGATGTGTACAAAGGACTCAGCAATAGCTCAGCTGAGTGCAGCGCTAGCCAGAGATTCATCCCCTGCCATTAATTTGAAAAGTGCACTTTGCATACAGGAAAATTTTGACAGCAGGTATTTCCCATTGGGGAGCATTAGACCCTTCAGAAGACTCAGGATCTCAGCTTAAAGGCCAAAACTACAGAATTTCAACCCTCAGTGATCACTGTTCCAATTCCCCTCAATGATAAGGAGAAAGCAGTTTCTGGGAAGACTGACAGTGGCCAAGCAAGTCTCTGCAAGGAGATTCTGTGTTTTTCAGGAAAAGTAATTTTTGGAATCATAATACTCATGGCAAGCTGAATACTTAGTAAAAGTGGAGTTAAATTTTACTTTGACATATTTTGGACTGGAAAAAAAATCACATTGACAACAGATAACTCAAAGAGTTTAGAGAGGACCACGACATTTTTCGGGCATACATTTACATGGGGTCCCAGCTACGCAGGATGATAAAGAAGAGAAATTGGCAACATGATAGGTAGAAACTAGGATAACTAAATGATTGCCAGAACACAACATCTAAATGGATATAGTGAGCTCAGCATCAAACAGGCAAACTCCAGTATCCCTAAGAGTCTGATCTGGTGGGATTGAGAAGAGTCAACTATACAGTATAAAAGACAAAAACGCACCTGAGGCTCCTCATGGGAAGATGGCCATCTAAGAACAGCTCAGGACTTCAGCTCCCAGTGAAAGTGCAGAGGGTGAGTGGACACCGCATTTCCAGACAAATTTTTATTGCCCACAGACCAGGAGATACCCAGGCAGAGGGGTCGCCAGCACCGCAGTCCCGGCCGGTGCGGCTGCTTTGGCCCCTGCGGGGCTGATTAGGCCCGCGTGGCTGCTGTGACCACGCCCTGCTGTGGCGGTTCTCCATACAAAAGCCACTGGTCTGGGAGCCCTCTTAGCTGGCAATTGGAGCCCTGAGACGGCAGAGTTGCCCATTCATCTGAAATAGCAAGTCAGGCCAGGAGATTCCTAGGCAAAAAAGCCACCAGGAGCCAGCGCCGCTATTTGAGCCGACTCAGTGAGTCGCAGCGCGGGAGATCCTGGCGCCTTTTCAACAAGCAACTGGAATGCTGGGTCTCTCAACTTAAAAGACTCTGAGTCAGGGAGCCAGGTGATCAGGCTCGGTTGGTCCCACCCCTCCACCCCCAACAACAACAAAAACAAAAACAGTAATTGGAAACCCTCTGGGTTGAGCCCTTCAAACCAAGCACAGCTGAACCCAGGATGGTCAGGCTCCGTGGAGGAAGGGCTTCAGCCATTATTGAGACTCTCCACCGCTACTGAGGCAGGCTGCCGTTGCCCAGGCAACCTGCCATTGCCGAGGCAACCTGCCACAACAGAGAGAGTCCGCCATAACAGAGGCGGGGCCACCGTAGCTGAGACAGTTCTAACTATGCCCATATAAACAGGACTGCAGGGAAGAGCGCAGGGCAGCTGGGCAGAGCCCACAGCAGCTCAGCAAAGCCTCTGCAGGCAGGCAGTGGCTAGGCATGCTGCTAGCTGGGCGGGTCAGACCTGAAAGAAAAATCAAAAAAGGCAGTAGTGCAATGGAAACTCATAAAGCTCCAACTCCCTGGGACAGAGCACCTGGGAACAAAAAGTGCTTTATGAGTTCAGCTGCAGCAGACCTAAACATACCTGCCCAGCAGCTCTGAATGAACAACGGAGCTCACAGCTCAGGACTTAAGCCCCAATGAAAGATAGACTGCCTCCTCAAGTAGCTCCCTGACCCCCATAGATCCAAAGACTCACCTCATAAAGGAGAGAACGGACTGACAGTAGGTGAGCATCCTTCTGGGACAAAGATAGCGGAAGAGGAAACTGGTAGCAACCCTTACTGTTCTGCAGCTGCTGCAGGTGATCCTCAGGCAAGCAGGGCCCAGAGAGGACCTCAGCAGTCCTACAGCAGAGGGGCCAGACTGTTAGATGGAAAGCTTAAAAAAAAAAGAAGAAGAAGAAGAAGAAGTAACTTCAGCATCCATGAACTAGAAGCTCACTCAGAGACCCAATCTGAAAGACAGTAACTACAAAGACAACAGGTGGATAAACCCACAAAAATGGGAAGAAACCAGCGAAAAAGGATGAAAACTCCCGAAACCAGAACACCTCTCCTCCTAAAAGGGATTACAACTCCTCACCAGCAAGGGAACCAGACCTGATGGAGAAGGAGGGTGATGAAATGACAGAATCAGACTTCAGAAGGTGGGTAGTAAGAAACTACAGTGAGCTAAAAGAACATGTTCTAACCCAACGCGAAGAAACTAGGAACCTTGAAAAAAGATTGGACAAAATGCTAACGAGAATGGACAGCATAGAGAGGAATATAAGTGAATTGATGGAGCTGAAAAACACAACACGAGAAGCATGCACAAGCTTCAACAGCCGAATTGACCAAGCAGAAGAAAGGATATCAGAGGTCAAAGATCAACTCAATGAAATAAAAAGAGAAGGCAAGAACAGAGAAAAAAGTGCAAAAAGGAATGAACAAAATCTTCAAGAAATGTGGAACTATGTGAAAAGACCTAATCTACGTCTGATAGGTGTACCTGAATGTGATGAAGAGAATGAATCCAAGCTGGAAAATACTCTTCAGGATATTATCCAGGAAAACTTCCCCAACCTAGCAAGGCAGACCAATATTCAAATACAGGAAATATGAGAACACCACAAAGATATTCCCCAAGAAGAGCAACCCCAAGGCACATAATCATCAGATTCACCAGGGTTGAAGTGAAAGAGAAAATGCTAAGGGCAGCCAGAGAGAAAGGCCGGGTTACCCACAAAGGGAAGCCCATTAGACTCACAGCAGATCTCTCAGCAGAAACCCTACAAGCCAGAAGAGATTGGGGGCCAATATTCAACATCCTTAAAGAAAAGAACTTTCAACCCAGAATCTCCTATCCAGCCAAACTAAGCTTCATAAGTGAAGGAAAAATAAAATCCTTTGTGAACAAGCAAGCACTCAGAGATTTCATCACCACCAAACCTGCTCTACAAGAACTCCTGAAAGAGGCTCTACACATATAAAGGAACAACAAGTACCAACCACTCCAAAAACACACCAAATGGTAAAAGAGCATCAACACAATCAAGAATCTGCATCAACTAACCAACAAAACAGCCAGGTAGCATCAAAATGACAGTATCAAATTCACACATAACAATACTATCCCTAAATATCAATGGACTAAATCCCCCAATCAAAAGACACCGACTGGCAAATTGGATAAAAAGCCAAAACCCATCAGTGTGCTGTATCCAGGAAACCCATCTTACATGCAAGGATACACAAAGGCTCAAAATAAAGGGATGGAGGAAGATCTACCAAGCAAATGGAGAGCAAAAAAAAAGCAGGAGTTGTAATTCTCATGTCTGATAAAATAAACTTTAAAGCAACAAAGATCAAAAGAGACAAAGAAGGACATTACATAATGGTAAAAAGGATCACTGCAACAAGAAGAGGTAACGATCCTAAATATATATGCACCCAATACAGGAGCACCCAGATACATAAGGCAAGTTCTTAATGACTTACAAAGAGGCTTAGACTCCCACACAATAATAGTGGGAGACTTTAACACCCCATTGTCAATATTAGACAGATGAACCAGACAGAAAATCAACAAGGATATCCAGGACCTGAACTCAGACCTGGAACAAGCAAACCTAATAGACGTTTACAGAACTCTCCACCCCAAATCCACAGAATATACATTCTTCTCAGCACCACATCACACCTACTCTAAAATTGACCACATAATCGGCAATAAATCACTCCTCAGCAAATGCAAAAGTATGGAAATCATAACAAACAGTCTCTCAGACCACAGTGCAATCGAGTTAGAACTCAGAATGCAGAAACTAACTCAGAACCTCACAACTTCATGGAAACTGAACAACTTGCTCTTGAATGTTGACTGGATAAACAATGCAATGAAGGCAGAAATAAAGATGTTCTTCGAAACCAATGAGAATGAAGACACAACATACCAGAATCTCTGGGACACATTTAAAGCAGTCTCTAGAAGAAAATATATAGCAATGAGTGCCCACATGAGAAGAAAGGAGAGATCTAAAATTGACACCCTATCATCAAAATTGAAAGAGCTAGAGAAGCAAGATCAAAAAAACTCAAAACCTAGCAGAAGACAGGAAATAACTAAGATCAGAGCAGAACTGAAGGAAATAGAGACACAAAAAACTCTTCAAAAAATCAATAAATCCAGGAGCTGGTTTTTCGAAAAGATCAACAAAATAGACAGACCACTAGCCAGATTAATAAAAAAGAAAAGAGAGAATAACCAAATTGATGCAATAAAAAACGATAAAGGGGATATCACCACAGATTCCACAGAAATCCAAACCATTATCAGAGATTATTACAAACAACTCTATGCACATAAACTAGTAAACCTGGAAGAAATGGATAAATTCCTGGACACCTGCATCCTCCCAAGCCTAAACCCGGAAGAAGCCGAAACCCTGAATAGACCAATAACACAGTCTGAAGTCGAGGCAGCAATAAAGAGCCTACCACCCAAAAAAAGCCCAGGTCCAGATGGGTTCTCAGCCGAATTCTACCAGACATACAAAGAGGAGCTGATACCATTCCTTCTGAAACTATTCCAGACAATCCAAAAAGAGGGAATCCTTCCCAAATCATTTTATGAGACAAAAATCAACCTGATACCAAAACCCGGCAGAGACTCAACAAGAAAAAAAAATTTCAGGCCAATATCCATGATGAACATAGATGCAAAAATCTTCAATAAAATACTGGCAAACCGATTGCAGCAGCATATTAAAAAGCTCATCCACCATGATCAAATAGGATTCATCCCGGGGATGCAAGGCTGGTTCAACATATGCAAGTCCATAAACGTAATTCACCACATAAACAGAACCAAAGGCAAAAACCACATGATTATCTCAATTGATGCAGAGAAGGCTTTTGACAAAATTCAACAGCCCTTTATGCTAAAAACCCTCAATAAACTAGGTATTGACGGAACGTATCTCAAAACAATAAAAGCTATTTATGACAAACCAACAGCCAATATCATACTGAATGGGCAAAAACTGGAAGCATTCCCTTTGAAATCTGGCACTAGACAAGGATGCCCTCTCTCACCACTCCTATTCAATATAGTACTGGAAGTTCTAGCCAGAGCAATCAGGCAAGAAAAAGAAATAAAGGGTATCCAAATTGGAAAGGAGGAAATCAAATTGTCTCTATTTGCAGATGACATGATTGTATATCGAGAAGACCCCATCATCTCAGCCCAAAATCTCCTGAAACTGATAAACAACTTCAGCATAGTCTCAGGATACAAAATCAACATGCAAAAATCACAAGCATTCCTATACACCAGTAACAGACTTACAGAGAGCCAAATCAAGAACAAACTGCCATTCACAATTGCTACAAAGAGAATAAAATACCTAGGAATACAACTAACAAGGAACGTAAAGGACCTCTTCAAGGAGAACTACAAGCCATTGCTCAACTAAATAAGAGAGGACACAAACAGATGGAGAAACATTCCATGTTCATTGTTAGGAAGAATGAACGCCATGAAAATGGCCATACTGCCCAAAGTAATTTACAGATTCAACGCTATTCCCATCAAGCTACCAATGACCTTCTTCACAGAACTGGAAAAAAACACCTTAAACTTCATATGGAACCAAAAGAGAGCCCGCATAGCCAAGTCAACTCTAAGCAAAAAGAACAAAGCAGGAGGCATCACACTACCGGACTTCAAACTATACTACAAGGCTACAGTAATCAAAACAGCATGATACTAGTACCAAAACAGAGATATAGACCAATGGAACAGAACAGAGGCCTCAGAGGAAATACCACATACCCACAACCATCTGATCTTCGACAAACCTGACAAAAACAAGCAATGGGGAAAGGATTCCCTGTTTAATAAATGGTGTTGGGAAAACTGGCTAGCCATGTGTAGAAAGCAGAAACAGGACCCCTTCCTGACACCTTACACCAAAATTATCTCCAGATGGATTAAAGACTTAATCATCAGACCTAACACCATAAAAACCCTAGAAGAAAATCTAGGCAAAACCATTCAGGACATAGGCGTAGGCAAGGACTTCATGACCAAAACGCCAAAAGCAATGGCAACAAAAGCCAAAATAGGCAAATGGGACCTAATCAAACTCCACAGCTTCTGCATGGCAAAAGAAACAGTCAGTAGAGTGAATCGGCAACCAACAGAATGGGAAAAAATTTTTGCAGTCTACCCATCTGACAAGGGGCTGATATCCAGAATTTACAAAGAACTAAAACAGATCTACAAGAAAAAAACAAATGAGCCCATTCAAAAATGGGCGAAGGATATGAACAGATACTTTACAAAAGAAGACATACAGGAGGCCAACAAACATATGAAAAAATGCTCATCATCACTGGTCATTAGAGAAATGCAAATCAAAACCACATTGAGATACTATCTCACACCAGTTAGAATGGCGATCATTAAAAAATCTGTAAACAACAGATGCTGGAGAGGATGTGGAGAAATAGGAACACTTTTACACTGTTGGTGGGAATGTAAATTAATTCAACCATTGTGGAAGACAGTGTGGCGATTCCTCAAGGACCTAAAAATAGAAATCCCATTTGACCCAGCAATCCCATTACTGGGTATATATCCAAAGGATTGTAAATCATTCTGCTATAAGGACACGTGCACACGAATGTTCATTGCAGCACTGCTTACAATAGCAAAGACCTGGAACCAACCCAAATGCCCAACGATGATAGACTGGATAGGGAAAATGTGGTACATATACACCATGGAATATTACACAGCCATCAAAAACGATGAGTTCACGTCCTTTGTAGGGACATGGATGAACCTGGAAACCATCATTCTCAGCAAACTGACACAAGAGCAGAAAATCAAACACCGCATATTCTCACTCATAGGCGGGTGTTGAACAATGAGAACACATGGACACAGGGAAGGGAGCACTACACACTGGGGTCCGTTGGGGGGAAATGGGGGAGGGATGGGGGGTTGGGGAGGTGGGAATAGATAGCATGGGGAGAAATGACAGATACGGGTGAGGGGACGGAAGGCAGCAAACCACACTGCCATGTGTGTACCTATGCAACAATTTTGCATGTTCTTCACATGTACCCCAAAACCTAAAATGCAATTTAAAAAAATAAAATAAAATAAAAAGCCAAAAAAAAAAGACAAAGACATGATCTGACCAAGGAGGTGCCATTATTTTTTAATAAGAATGATTACGTATTCCACTCTGTTGACCTTGCCTTGGCTATCATGAATCTCAGCAATAAATCTCAAGAACAAAACCAATAACCATATTAAATGTGGGTTATTAGTCTCCATTTTCCATTATAACAGTAATTTTCAAATCTGTCTGTGCATGAAAATTACTTGGGGAATATTTTAAAATATAAATTCCTTAGGCCCAACCTCTGATATTGAACCGGAATTTCTAGCAATAAGGATCATAAAGATAGATAATTAGTACGTAGCTACATGGACACATAGATAATAGAATCAAAATCCTTAAATGATTCTTAAGCCAAGCATTTGTTTTAAAGTAAGAGTGAGGAACTTGGTCAACTTGGTCATCTTCATATATTATTTCCATTTTAATAATTGAAAGAAAATGAGCTGTAGATTCCCTGAAATTCTTTGTGAAAATAGAGTGAAAATGAAGGTTGCAAAAAGAGGCTAGAAGAAGATAGGAAAGATATAAGAGAGAGAGCAAGTGACCTAGAGACACAAGATCTAGGAACAGGTCTTGGGATAGAAAATACTTTTCTCCAGTTCCATCTATGTTCTCACTTATGAGTGGGAACTAAATAATGTGTAGACATGGACCTGGAGAGTGAAATAATAGACATTGAAGACACAGAAAGGTGGGAAGGGGGTAAGGAAAGAGAAGTTACCTAATGGGTAAAAAATACACTGTTTAGTTGATGGTTACCCTGCCAGCCCAGACTAAACAATTATGCAATATATTCATGTAACAAAATTGCACTTGCACTCTCCAAATCTATAAAAATTAACATAAAGAGAAGAAAATACTTTTCTAACCTTGAAGAGAGCCTTTGCCATCCATCCAAAAAAAAAAAAATGAAGTCAGAGTAGTGACAGCATAAAGTTGTTTTTTTTTTTAATAGTCTTTTTTTTTAACTCTATTTTTATATAGTGTCTCCCAGGGAATCCCATAAATA